>NW_015388927.1:30405-77311 GCF_001527695.2 Protobothrops mucrosquamatus
AAATAAATAAATAAATAAATAAATAAATAAATCTGAATGGCAAATCAATTGAATTACCCCATATAATTGAAGCAAGAATAATATTTTGAATCCATAATTTCACTAGGATTCCAAGTAAATTTAGGGCAGAGAAGGGACACAGTACTTGTCTTTCTAATCCATAGCTCAATTTGAAATTCACTACCTATTCTTCATTCTGCTTTTTATTTTATTTTATTTTATTATTATTTTATTTTAATGTTCATATAGCCGCCCATCTTGTACCAAACTCTAGGTTGTGTACAATCAAAACATAAAAAATCTATTTACAACTATTTACAATATCAATTTAATATTTATAAAAAACATTAAAACCAAAAGACCTGGCACCATAGCCAAACTTACCTATGCAACCCACAATAAATTAATCTCACTCTATTCCAGCACTTGAGAAATAGAGTGCCTTTTAAAAGTTTAAAAGTGTGGGGAAGGGTATTCCATTGGACAGAGCTGTCACAAAAAAAGGCATGCTTCCTCAGTACCTTAAGATGACAACAGTTAAGGGAAGGGACTAGGAGCTTGCCCACCCTATGGACAGATACACAAAATACCTATACTTCCATGTAAATTACACCAAGATACTCAATTAATGACAAAATAATCTTAAAATGATCCATTACAATCAAATATATTTGCCAAAACAAAAAGCAGACCTAAAGTACACCGCTTTTAGAGAACTGTTAAGCACCATTAAGCCATTGTCAACTATTAGTGATCATATTGATAGATTTTCTCCGTAACAATCTATTTATAATCTGGTCTTTTGGGTCTTCCAACAGTGAACAATTGAAATGGATAAAAATCTTAGTTTTGCAGAATACAGCCATCAAAATCTATTGATAAATCCAACATTACTGTATATTGGAGATCTGTTGACACTAACTATCAAATTTGGATTTACCATTAAGCTAAAAAAAGCAGTTTTCACTTGCTTCCTTTGTTTACCAGAGATACAATGGTAACACGTTTGTATAAAATTATGGGTTGTAATGAATACAAATGAATTAAAACAGGAATAGAAATAACTATGCCAGGAGAGGAGAAATAAAACAAAAAATAATGCTCAACAGTGGGGTCCCAAAGCAAAGGCCCAGCGTCTGTGTGGAATGAGCCAGGTCTTCAAGACTCCCTTAAAGACAAGCAGCATGCAAATTAAATTTAAATGATTTTTTTTTATCCTGTTCTAAATTACTTTGTTCAGTCGCTTAGTCATGCCCGACCCCTTGCAACCCCATGGACTCCAGCATTCCAGGTCGCCCTGTCCTCCACTGTCTTCCAGAGCCCACCCAAACCCATGCCCTTTGTGTCAATGACACTATCTAGGCATCTCCTCTCCTTTGCCTTCAATCTTTCCCAATATCAGGGTCTTTTTCAATAAGTCCTCGCTTCTCATTTGGTGGCAAAATATTTGAGCTTCAGTTTTACTATCTGCCCTTCCAAAGAAGAAGTCAGGGTTGGTTACCTGATTACGAGATTGACTAATCTGATCTCCTTGCAGTCCAAGAGTCTCTCAAGAGTCTTCTCCAACACCACAATTCAAAAGCACCAATTCTTTGTCACTTAGCCTTCCTTATGGGCAATATATTGTATGAGACAACCAGAAGACCTACTGCAGAAAATTTTCAATCCTCATACAGTATACAATAGTAATCCTGAGAAACATTTAACTCCATACACATTGGCTAGGGACCGTCAAATCCCATTTCATTTAATGTCCTATTTGCGTGGAGTTTTTTTCCACTAAGGGAGCAACCAACTAGTACTACAGTAATAGAAATTATCTTTGTTTAAATCATATCTATGCTTACTTTTTTTTTGCAATAGTTCAAGATTCTGAACTGATGAACTCTCTGTGTAATATAAATAAAAACAGTTTCATCCCTGTTGGCTGAAAAAAAATGTTTTGCCATGTTGTTTGGAAACTGAGAAATACCAAGATACCATTTTTTGTTGTTGTTATTAATGGAAAGCACAATCTTCTGTTGGCCACATGCCTCCAGCTATTTATTATTGTTGTTTCTCTACAAGGGCTTTGCAAAGCATGAACATGTGCTACACTGGATTAACCCTGCCAGCACACAGGCACCCATCACATGAGGCACTGCCAATTAAACTGTCAAATGGCAAGAAAAAGCAATATGTCAGTCTGATGGTAAAGCTTTCATTTTTGTGTAATCAGGAAATATTTATTTTCAGCTACTCTGGGTACCAAAGAAATCAAGGCCCATATCTTCAGTAGTTTTATAGGTGTGAACAACCATCTCATGTTGTCTGTACTGAAGATAGATATAATCTGCATTTTTTGTAAGGACACAGAATGACTTATGCAATCACAGATACAATTACACTGCTATCTGATTCGGATAACAGGAATAGCAATAGCACTTAGGCTTCTATCCTGCCCCTTAGCACTTTACACCAGCGGTCCCCAACTCCCGGTCTGTGGACTGACACCGGTCTGCGGCATGCCAGAAATCAGGCTGCGCAAGCAAGTGAAGCCCCATCCGCAGGATGCAGGCAGCATGTGAAACCACGCCCCCTCTGGTCCACGGAAGAACATCTCTCCACAGAACCAGTCCCTGGTGCCCAAAAGGTTGGGGGACGCTGCTTTACACCACTCTCTGGGTGGTTTTACAATGTAAAAGCATTAGTTGCATATTGCCCCCAACAATCTGGGTCCTCATTTTACCAACCTTGAAAGGATGGAAAGCTGAATCAACCTTGAGCCTCGTCAAGATCTAACTCCAGACTGTGGGCAGAGTTTGCCTGCAATCCTGCACTTTAACCACTGCACAACCAGGGCTTTTTAGTCATCTTTGTTACACTAAAAAATAACCTTGTGCTGACTCAAACCATCAGTTCATCTAGCTTTGTATTTCCTGTTTATTGACTGACAACAGTCAGGGTTTTAGATTGAAGTCTTTTGAATGTATACATGTCCCAGGAATCTCTAAAAGTCTCTTTCACATACAGCTTTCTAAAAATCCATAGCAAATCTAATGTGTTATGCAAACCCAGCCAATGATTTGGTGCAATTATACATGCCCAAAAAACACCTTTCAGTAAATCATGATTCAGTTTATGATAGATACAACATGCAAAAACGTAAGGTCTTATTTTGGAATAAGCATTCTTAGAATGGTACATATTTGTTTTCCTACTTTTTCTGTTTTGCATCCACCTGTTTTTGCCCAAACTTTCACAACCATTCCTGAAAAACTGGCCCCTAATTCTACAGCAAAGCTGCAACCTCATTGTGAAAACCAAACTGAAAATTCATTATCTAGGGCAATTAATGGAATATTCATCACTGTCTATACTATTTATAATAATTAAAGTGTTACTGCCTCTCTTTAATTTCTTTTTAAACTCACAGTTTATAATCCATGAATGTTTATGCCATAAATCACTTGCTAGTCTTTAAAATCCCACAAGATACTTTGATAGTTCAATTCTCAAAACTTTTAATCTCTTAAGTCTTAAGAGAACCCTTCCTTCCTTCCTTCCCCACAAGCTTGATGCCTTCATTGTAGGAGTACCACCCTCATCATCGCCACCTAGCTTAATAAAAGCTGGGAATGATGGTAGTCACAGTCCATTCGAAGCTGTTCATTATTTCGACTGAATTTACCTGACAAAGTATCCCGAGAACTACAATTTCTTCTACTCTCTCTCTCTCTCTCCCGCCCCCAAAGGAAAAGAAGAAACCCCACTCCAACCCTCTGCTCCTCCCTCCCATTCCAAACCTCGTCCCGTCGGAGTGGCTGCTCCGTTTACACGCAAAAGGGGCGAAGGTCTTATCACATCTTCTCTCGGGATCCTGCGGCGGCGGCGGCGGCGGAGGCCACTATGAAAGCTCCCCGCCGAGCCCTTTCTTTCCTGTCCTTTGGGCTGCTCCTCGTCCAGCAGCGGGCTGAGTTGTCCGGACTAAATTACCTTTACGACAACCGCTATGCCGGGTAAATCTACTTTGCTCTGCTCTGCTCTCGCGACCTTGGCGGGCTTCACTACTCCGTTTGCACGCGGCTTTTTTTTATATATATATACTGCGGTGGTCGTTGTTGGGTTTTGTTTTTGTTTTTGCTTCCTAGTTTATCACTCAAACTTGTTAGCTGATGTTTAAACTCAGTTCCCCCTTATTAGAGGCGACTGCCCCTATTGCTATTTTCATTATCAGGATAAATATGATAGATTAGGGTAATATTGTGCTATTTAATGTCATAATTTTATCCCTTAGTATTTAATTTTTTGTAACAGCATAGTCTCTCTCCTGCTGGGATTTAGGAACTTCTTTAAAATCTGGCTGCTCCAGCAGGACTAATGAAACAAATGATCCTTGATATGTAAGAGGAAATGTACAGTGATGGTTGCATTTGTTAATAGTATTTACAAATATGGGTATGTAAAATGTTCAGAGTTAATAGCCCTTAGCGTGACATGGTAGTCCAGGAAAATAGATGAATAAATAATAAAACAATGGACAAGCAGAGTTGTTTTTGTGGGACTATATTAACCCACACTGGGAAAAGTGGTTGTTCATTTTACTGTGGTAAAAAGAAATGTGAAAAAAAATAAGAAAAATAATTAATTTTGAATAATTTCCCGCCTTTCAGAGTAATCATTAGTATTTTTTATTCAAAGGTGAGCTCCCTTAAAAGTACGCAAAAACTCATTACACACACTTCCTTTTGACATGAATTATAGCAAAGGAAGGCTTGGACACTGATCATGATATTATTTTGCTTATGTTTATTTTGATTTTTTGAATTTGGTGTTTTATTTATTGTCCATGGTTTTGTTATTGGTTGCCATATTTTGCCATTTTCCACACCTCTTTTTAATCCTTTTGGCTTTTCAGCTATCTTCATATAGCTTAGTTTTTGCAGTGCAGTTCTGATAATCGTGGGAACAGAATCTTTAATGGGCAAAGCAGAAACTAAGGGGACTGCAATTTAACTGAAAAAGGGTTCTATTATGTTCACACCCCCATTATCTATATAAACCAGCTCGAGCTGTGAAATAGTGAAAATTATAAATTGCTAGAGTCTAGACAATTCAAAATGGGGATTTGTACAGTATGATGCTCTAATTATGCAAGATATGTTACTTAAAAGAATGAAAGTTATGACTATAAGTACACTGACCTTTATATAAAAAATCACTAGACTGTACAAGTGCAAAATGGTGATTTAGTTTGGGACTGGTTATACCACTCATTAAACAGACTTCTACTTACTAGTATTGATCTAAGGGGATACTTAGATTTTCTATTTTCAACTTTCTTTGCCAGCTTCCTACAAGCAAAGTCAATAGGAGTTGGCAGGAGAGGAGGTCCCAAATAGAGACTACTTGTTTAAAAACCCATAGTTATTCACTCAACAATAGAAAATGCCAGAATTTCCATTGTTAGGTGGTGTGGTCATGTAACCTGTCACTTTACACCTACTGTACATCAGCTGATGATGGAAATTCCAGTCCAAATTACCATTGTTAAGTGAGAATTACCTGTATTAAAGTTAAGGTAATTTGATATGATATATTGATATGAAAGGAATAGGATTGCATAATAAATGTACACAAGACCTATTTGAATTATATCCCAGGAAAGGTTATAAACAGTCAAGAAACAATGTCAGGCAGTATATCAATATTTATCCTCAATATTTTATTGATCATTAATCATCTCAGTATATGTATAAATCTTACTCTAATTTTCCAATATTCATTTAGCTAAAATGCCTAGAAACTTTAGAATGTGACAAACTTAATACCTCATAAATGTCTGCAGAATAAAAATGGGATACCCTAAATAATCTCCACTTGATCTTTGTGTATTTAAACCTGTATTTAAGCATCCTGTATAGATCAAGGTGAGTGGGGTGTAGGATCAATAATTCACTTGATACAGCATTGTTATAATTAACAATAAATTTTACAAATTTAAACAATCTTTTTCCTACCATTCCTGAGTATTAAATATTGAATATTAAATATTAATATTTGTCCAATTGATAATAAATATACTTTGGGGTTCAAGGTATCTTTAACTGTCCTTATTTATCATTTGTGTTTCACTCTCCAAATATATCTAATTCTGCTCTGTGCCCGTATATTCACTGTTTTGGAGAAGGAAGGATTTTCTAATTATTTTGTATTTGCCAAGTACATACTTTATCCATTAATGATGACTATCAGTAGAAACTCCCCTGTGAAATATAAATATAGTAAGCAAAGGTAAGAAATATAGAGCAGAAGTAAGGAATATATAGGTATACAATGAAATGTAACCTTGCCTCAATAAAGACAATATATTTGTTATATATGTTACAGAGAATGGCAAAATAGATAAAATAAATTCAATAATTTGTGCATCAAATTATGTTAGCCACACACATCACTCCTTTTTCAAATTTTCATTTAATCTAGTGGAGTTCAAACTTTAGTATTATAAATCTCAGACCAAGTCTGTTTGGATATGTCTGCACGCATATCTTCAGCATAGCTGACAAGCAACAGCATCATACGTGGATTGTAATGTGACATGAGTTGGTAATTCTTTTTTGATCTGAACTGAACCCTGACCAATAGAAACTACAAAGCTCTCTATTTGAGAGAATAATAATAATAATAATAATAATAATAATAATAATAATAATAATAATAATAATAATAATAATAATAATAATTTAATTTATATACCGCCCTTCTCCCGTAGGACTCAGGGCGGTGCACAGCATATTAAAACAAATACAAATACAAAATAGAAATGTAAACCCCTATAAAACCAAATTAAAAACCAAATATTAGAGCTGTATTTCCTATTAAAATTATTCTTAAAATCATCCCTAAGTAAAATCCTCCCTAGGTCAGGCCCGCTTGCTGGAAAAGCCATGTCTTGAGGGCGCGGCGGAAAGTAAGGAGATCCGGAATCATCCGGATCTCGAGGGGTAGTTCGTTCCAGAGGGTGGGGGCACCCACAGAGAAGGCCCTCCCCCTGGGGGTCGCCAGCTGACATTGTTTGGCCGACGGCACCCTCAGGAGACCCACTCTGTGGGAGCGTACCGGTCTATGGGAGGAAATCTGTGGCAGAAGGCGGTCTCGGAGGTAACCAGGTCCGATGCCATGGAGCGTTTTAAAGGTGGTAACTAACACCTTAAAGCGCACTCGGAAGACCACTGGTAACCAGTGCAGCTCGCGCAGGAGCGGCGTTACATGGGAGCGACGAGTCCCTCCCAACACCGCCCGCGCGGCCGCATTCTGGACNCGTTGGGGTGGTCTGGGGTGGAAATGTACAGCTGAGTATCGTCAGCGTACTGATGGAAATCCACCCCAAAACCACGAATGATCTCCCCCAGCGGCTTTACATAAATATTGAACAGAAAGGGAGAGAGGACCGACCCCTGCGGCACCCCACAAGTTAGGGGCCTAGGAGTCGACCTCTGTCCCCCTGCCAATACAGACTGTGTACGGTCGGTGAGGAAGGAGGAGAACCACCGCATAACGGTGCCTCCCACTCGTAGCCCACCGAGACGCCGCAGCATGATATCGTGGTCTACGGTATCAAAAGCCGCTGAGAGGTCCAAAAGAACAAGGACAGAGGAATATCCCCTGTCCCGGGCCCTCCAGAGATCATTAACCAACGCGACCAATGCTGTTTCCGTGCTGTGTCCCGGCCTGAAGCCCGACTGGTATGGGTCTAGATAGACTGCTTCATCCAGGTGCCGAGGGAATTGCCATGCAACCACACTCTCAACAACCTTCGCCGCAAAGCGAAGGTTGGAGACCGGGCGATAGCTGGCCAACTCATCTGGGTCCAGGGAAGGCTTCTTGAGGAGGGGCCTCACGACGGCCTCCTTAAGGGCCGCCGGGAAGACACCCTCCTGCAAGGAAGCGTTGATAATTCCCTGGATCCAGGCTCGTGTACCCTCCCGAGCTGCCAGTACCAGCCAGGAGGGGCACGGATCCAACAAACATGTGGTTGCATTCAGCCTACCCAGGACCCTGTCCACGTCCTCGGGAGCAACAGAGTCAAACTCCTCTCATGTAACCGTCTCAAGGCCTGCTTCCATCTCCTCCCCCTGGGCCAACCAGTCGGTATCCAAGCCTTCTCGGATCCGCGCGACTTTGTCATGCAGATATTGAGCAAAATCCTCGGCCCTCCCCTCCAGGGGATCCCCCCCTCAATTGAAGGAGGGAGCGGGTTACCCTGAAGAGGGCGGCCGGGCGGTTATCTGATGACGCGATGAGTGAGGAATAGTAGTTAGTCCTAGTCACCCTCATCGCCACTAGGTAGGATCTAACATGTATCCTTACCTGTGTTCGAGCGGATTCGGTTCGGCTGGCCCTCCAACTGCTCTCTAGGCGTCTTTTCCGACGTTTTATCTCTCTCAGCTCCCCAGTAANTCGGTCTAATGCTGCGGCGGCAGTTGTCTCCCAAGCCGCCGCCTGATTTTCCGCCGAGTCGTGGACCAGATCCTCCGGATATGGCCCAAGCTCCGTCAGGAACCTCTCAGGGTCCATCAGTCGCCTGGGACGGAACCATCTAGGCGGTTCCGTCTCCCTGCGGCGAGGGGGAGCGGTCCGGAAGTCCATCCTTAGGAGAATATAGGGAAAAAAGACATACCTTTAGCATATCTGTAATTCATTGTCTAGTATGGGTTGTATCTTATTAATAATGCATTTGAGCAGCTTATCAGATGTAAAATGGTCATTATATTACTAAAATTGTTTTTGGGGGTTGTTGCTTTACATTTCCTTTTTCAATACATATGAAAGACTTCCTCAACCTGGTTTCAGTAGGTAGCAGTCAAGCCAAGGGCTATGCTGAAGAGAGAGTTCCAGTGAATCAGAGCTAACAAACACATCAAAGTATACAGCACAGCTGAAAGATTCTTGTATTAGCAGAAAGCTCAGTGCAAACAAGTGTGCTAGCAGCTGAAAGTAAGGCTGGATTTCCTGTTCCTTGGTCTCTTGTGCCAAAATGAACTGATCTAGTTAATCCAGATTAGCATAAATGCTTCATAATAAATAATACATGCCAAAAGAAAGCATTTCCGTTGCTCAATCTGGTTCAGAACTACTCAATATGTGCTGAAATTCAATGCTAGTATTTGCCTTTGGTCAGGCTTGCTGGGAATTATGGTAGTTGAAGATCAACCCATCTGGAGCACATCCGGTTAAGAAATATAGATTACTGCATTTTATTTCTGCTTCAAGGTTATGTCATTTTAGTATTTTATTTTCTTGCTAAAATAGTATACGATTTAGGGTTTCATTTTAATATTATTTTACAGACATAAGGTGATACGGATTATACCAGAGAATGACCAAATGGCAGAGACATTGAAGATCCTTTCTCAACAACTTAAAGTGAGTATGTGCTTTGCAGTGCTTTGTACTGTATCATAAGAAGTGTAGAGTTTTCTACCCAGAAATCAAGTGATCTGAAGTGAGATCTTCACAGGTTGTGGATCTGCAAACATTACAGAAGTACAACTCCCAACAGCATGACTACCGGCAGTTATAGTTTGCAAATATTTGTAAGGCTACAAGTTCTCAATACATGGTGTATTGAGCATGGGTGTCAAACTCGCCACGTGACGTGACGTGTTGAAACGTATTATGACTTTTTTTGCATTGCCGGAGCCTCCGCATGATGCAACCCGCCCACGGGCCCGCAGTTTGTCACCCCTGGTGTAAAGGATTACTATGATATATGCCACCAAAAGCTGAAGAATTTTGAATTTTTATGGTTCTGGTTAACCAATTATAGTCTTTAATTAGTTGGAAGAGCTGATGGAAACAAGCAACCTTTGATTAAAAGGAATCCATAGCCTAAAAAAAATATTTTAGATTATTTGTCTTGTTTAGTCAGGTGTTACTCTAATTAGATTGCTCTAATCTAGGAACCCTGGTCAAGTCTTTCACATTATTTAAAACATAGTTCTTTTCATGGAAAATACTATTAAAGCTCTACCATTGAGTTTTGATCTTTCCAGATTTTTATTTTTACTGCAGGGTGCAAAGCACTTGCTATAGGACATTTGCAAACAGAAAATTGGGCCCTGAAGAACTGCTATGTTTACTTGAGTTCTAACTGGTTGCCACGTTTTGAACTGTTTATATTATGAGGTAACAGGCCATCCTCTAACTGTATTCCTGCTTTTTTAAGCAATTTTCTTTATGAGTAGTACCTATATGTAGTCATACATTACTCTCCTAACTACCTTTCTAACAGAATATTTTTTAAAATATTATCATCCTGAGTGGAAGACACACTTTTTTGCAAAGAGGTTTGATAATTGCTAGCTGTATTGGAACAATAGTTGTTAGAATTACACTGGCAGTGCAAACACACCAGGAGTTTGCTAAATGGGAAAGTCGGATGTGCTAAGATTGAAAATGTACTTGAAAGCTAAAACAGATCCATGTTATGCAGTATTTATTTACAGTATTTATTTCAGTATTTTTAAGGTAAAATAAAATAGAAAACTGGATTAAAATAATTCAAATTTGGGTTGGTTTTTCCCCCCATTGAAAATGAAGTTAAACAAACCCTAATGCTCAAGGTACATGTACTTCTCAATGTGTGGAAAACATCAACAGATTATTTACTGATGATTCAGCAATAATCTCTGCTATTTACTGAAAAATTTAAGAGGATATTCTCTTAATTTCATGGGTGTTTCCAATATAGACTGAATAAATGTGAATTACAGGTTGGTTGCTGCACTACAGGTGGACCTGTGGCAACCAAGCAGCCCATCTCTCATCTCCAAGGGTGCAATTACAGATGTACATCTATCAAGAAATAGTTCACAGATTCTTCAGTTCTCCTTAGAGCAAGCAAACATCCAATATACGTAAGCATGGATTTTAGTGGCAGAAAGTCTTTTGTATAATATTTTAAAATCTTCTTTTTAAGTTTTGTTAGAAGCAATAATCAGTTATGCCAGCATGTCCTTGTAATTAAATAATTGAGAGTATATATTTGAAGAGAAGTCGGAAAGAGTTCCTGTGGAAGACATCTAATTATAGAGTCTATATAATGTAGACTAGTGTCTCCTTAGAGCATGAGGCCTCCTTTTGTTTGTTAAAAAAGCAGTAATTCTCACTAGTACAAGCATATTATAACTTCAAGTATCCACATGTTTTTTAAATTATATGCTTGAATGTATATTTATTATGGTGCACTATGCCAGCCAACACCTGTCACATTATAACAATTAGTGGCACGACTTAACAAGCATTTATCAAATTTCTCTCTTAGATGGAAAGGGTAAGGATTTGTCTGGCAAGGAAATTATAATGGATAAATAAATTTTACTTTATTCAGAAAGCTGACATACAGGTTCTTAACTTTTCCTTAATGTACTTTTCTTGACATTACACATTCAAACTTTCTAAAGCTCTCATGGCTAAAAGAATCACCTTTGAGCACAAAAAAACCCCGACAATTTTAGCAAAACCTGAGCACAGCAGCTAATTCTGGAGTGCTGAAGGTATTCCTGTGGGTACTTTTCTTGACACTTAACAAGCCCTAGCAGATTTTTATATTAATAAAAAGAAATGTTTAAAAAACGAAACCTGTCATCTGTAAACCAAGCAAGCTAGCTGAGGGATCGTCCTCTCAAAACGAAACTGTCCAGTTACTTGGATGATGATGATAATGGAAGTAACTATAGAAGGATTCAAGAAAGGGGTATGAATCCTGTTTAAGTTTTAGCGGGGAAAAATAAATTGGTAAACAGCTTTCCCAAGCAACCCAGCTAATCTTTAAATTTTAAAAGTACTCATTGTTTTCAGCAGCAGTGCCTGAGGGCACTTGCACTTCCTGCCCACCCCTCAGCTTTTAGCTACTTATTGGGAGAATAAATTACCCATATTCCTTTAGGTAAATACTGTAGTTATTATGAATGAAGGCGAATATACGTGTCCCAGGATAACGTGGCAGGATCCAATCTGGGTCGGTCCCTGGGACCAAAGAGTTTGTCTTCCGAGCTTTCAGAATCGTGCTGGAATCCATCCCCAGGGAACATCTCTCTGGCTAGCCAAAATCCCTGGTCCTGGTGAGCAACACAGATTGGATCCTGCACTGTAGTTATTGTTTCATTTCAGCACATATTTACTACCAATCATAGATGAAGAAAATATCCTTTAAATGCTGGTTAATTAGTTTTTATTTGTTTCTTCAGTCAATTCAAACACATTTTTCTTTTGTTGTTTTTGTTTGTTTGGGTTGGTTTTTTTCCCCCCAACTTATTGCTGCATTCCAAAACACAATGTTTGCTTTACAAATGCTACATTATGTTCTTACAGTCAATTTTCCTGGGTTATTAAATGTCATAAATAGTCTATACAGTGTTAAAATGTTTACTTTAGCTATATACTGTAACTTTCCATTCCTTTGTATTATACCACACATTTATTTAAAGTGTTCTTTTCTTTTTTCTTTTCTGTTTGATATAGAGTCCTCATATCTGATTTGCAAAAAACTATAGAAAAACAAAGTGATTCAAAGCCACCTAGGAATCGTAGATCATTGCCCGAATATAGTTATGAAATATATCATTCGCTGGAAGAAGTATGTAATATATATTTTCACTCTTGTGTTTTTATTCTTATATAAGAAAATGCCAGGGAAATAGCAAAATAACATTTTTCTTTGCTTGTTTAACAAAAATTAATCTTTGATATAAGATTTTAAAATTTATAAATTGGAAAACCTAATAAGAGAGAGACAACTAGAACTTTTATTTTCTGTTATACTTACTGTATATAGTTACATTTATTTTATTCAATGACAAAATGATATATATTTATGTATCTTTTTCTCTTTTTTCAGATTCAAAGTTGGATGTATTATTTGAATAAAACTCATTCTGATCTCATCTACATGTTTTCTGTTGGCAAGTCATATGAGGGAAGACCACTTTTTGTGCTAAAGGTAAATTTTGACAAAACATTATTGGTGCAATGAGGTGGCATCAAGATAAATGAATCAGGAAATAATTACTTATGGAAGCAAAATATAATCCTGTATATCTGCCCTATATCTGAAGTCACAAGCTGAGGCCCAAGAGGGTCACTTACAATCCCTGAAAACCTTGAGTGGACATCACAGAAATCTACCAAAATTTGCCAATAGCTTTTTTATTTTTAATGTATTAAAAAGAAAAATTGTGAAATGCACAAAGAATTCATATTAACTCCACTTAGATTCGTCTAACTTTTACACCCATCAAATTTTTGCTTATTTCAGTATTTTCCAGTATGTAACCACAATAGGTAACTTAAAGGCCAGTTGTGGTGCTCTGCCCAAAACATAGCAATTCCCATTACATATCCACATATAAAAACACAGATTCATATTATTTTTACTTATAAACAAAGGTTCGCATAGAAAAATATCTTGCTTTGCTTGAAAATAAAAATTATAGACTTGGAAATGACCTTACAGATCTGATCCTAAGAGATCAAGAGGTTCTATTCAAAGAACAAATTCCAGTCTATTGCTCTGGTAGACATACTGCTTCTGCAGATTGCTATGATTCGTACAGTCTGCTGTTCAAAGGAGATACTACAGAATAACAGAGTTCGAAGGGATCTTGGAGGTCTTCTAGTCCAACCCCATGCTCAGGCAGGAAATCCTATATCAGAGGTCCCCAACCTTTCTGGGTTGGCAACCCGGAGGCAAATGGAGGGGCAGGCACATTTATGCACACATGCACAAACGGGGCCACAAGCCTGCAAGTGCCACAAGCCTGCAAGGGCTGCAAGCACGGGCGTACCACAAACAGGGCTGCTAGTGCCCATGCAATGCTCAGGGCAGCACTAGCGCCTGCACAATACAAATGGGACCGCTAGAGCCCACATGCCACAAACAGGGCCGTTAGCACCCACGCAACTCATGAGACGGCGCTAGCGCCACACAATACAAATGGGGCCACTAGCACCCATGCGACACTCGGGATGGCACTAGCACCCGCACAAAGCTCAGGGCAGCGCTCGCGCAAGTAGGGGGTGAGTGCACGCACACACACGTGTGTGCCAGTCACTTCTCCGGCCCGGTGGCCCACAGGTTGCAGACCCCTGCCCTATACCATTTCAGACAAATGGTTGTCCAATCTCTTCTTAAAAACATCCAGTGTTGCAGCATTCACAACTTCTGGAGACAGATTGTTCCATTGATTAATTGTTCTAACGGTCAGGAATTTTTTCCTTAGTTCTAAGTTGCTTCTCTCCTTGATTAGTTTCCATCCATTGCTTCTTGTCCTGCCTTCAGGTGCTTTGGAGAATAGCTTGACTCCTCTTCCATGTGGCAACCCCTGAGATATTGGAACGCTGCTATCATGTCATCCCTCGTCCTTCTCTTCATTAAACTAGACATACCCAATTCCAGCAACCGTTCTTTATATGTTTTAGACTCCAGTCCCCTAATCATCTTTGTTGCTCTTCTTTTCACTCTTTCCAGAGTGTCAACATCTTTTTTACATTGTGGCGACCCAGTATTCCAAGAGTGGTCTTACCAAGGTGTTATAAAGCAGTATTAACACTTCACATGATCTTGATTCTATCCCTTGATAACACAGCCTAGAACTGTGTGGGCTTTCTTTTGGCAGCTGCAGCACACTGCTGGCTCATATTTAAGTGATTGTCCACTAGGGCTCCAAGATCCCTCTCATAGTTAGTACTGTTGAGCCAGATACCACCTATATTATACTTGTGCATTTGGTTTTTCTTGCCTAAATGTACAACCTTATTTTTTTCACCATTGAATTTCACTTTGTTAGATAGGGCCCAATGCTCAAGCCTTTCTTAGTGAGAGTCAGCTTATCAGAGTTTAATTAATTAATTCTTATTATGTAAAAAGAAAAATTCCTATTATGGCAACAAAATTTTGATAAAGCTTATTAAATAAAGTTCTCCAAATATACTCAAAACACGAAGAGCTTCTTCAGCTGCAATGAGTCCAGGTGACGAGGACAGTCTCCAGAATTTTACTCATAAGGAAGACAGGCTTAGGATACAGGAGGATCTGGACAGACTTGAACACTGGGCGCTATCTAACAAAATGAAATTCAATGGTGAAAAAAGTAAGGTTGTACATTTAGGCAAGAAAAACCAATTGTACAGGTATAGTATAGGGGGTACCTTGCTCAATAGTAGTAACTGTGAGAGGGATCTCGGAGTCCTAGTGGACAATCATTTAAATATGAGCCAGCAGTGTGCTGCAACTGCCAAAAAAGCCAACACAGTGCTAGGCTGCATTAACAGAAAGATAGAATCAAGATCATGTGAAGTATTAATACCACTTTACAATGCCTTGGTAAGGCCACACTTGGAATACTGCATCCAGTTTTGGTCACCACGATGTAAAAAAGATGTTGAGACTCTAGAAAGAGTACAGAGAAGAGCAACAAAGATGATTAGGGGACTGGAGACTAAAACATATAAGGAAGCGCCTGAAGGCAGGACAAGAAGTAATGGGTGGAAACTAACCAAAGAGAGAAGCAACCTAGAACTAAGGAGAAACTTCCTGACAGTTAGAACAATTAACCAGTGGAACAACCTGCCTCCAGAAGCGGTGAATGCTCCAACACTGGAAGTTTTTAAGAAGAAACTGGACAGCCATTTGTCCGAAACGGTATAGGGTTACCTGCCTGAGCAGGGATTTGGAATTGATGACCTCCAAGGTCCCTTCCAACTTTATTATTATTATTATTATTATTATTATTATTATTATTATTATTATTATTATTATTATTATTATTATTATTATTATTTCCCCTGGACAGATATTTATCTCATTCTCCCACCCTTAGCAAAGTTTACCCCTGTGATGGGATAATTAACTAAGAGGAAATGAGTTGGTGTATGTGCTACAGTAGTCCTTGGTTAATTATGGCAACTGAGACTGTAATTTACATCATTAAGCAATGCAGTCATAAAGTGCAATGTCACATGACCCTATTAATTAGCAACAGCAATCCCCAGGAGTCCACCGTTGATGTTGTTAACAGAATCCCACTGTTCATTAGGCAAGGACCACCTTGATCCAAACCATTCCCAGCTTAGTCCCTTCTAGCCTTGAGCCTCAGAGAGACTGCCTTCTTTTGAACTCCCGTCACCCACCTATCCCCTCCCCATCTCTGCTCTTTCAACCATCCTGCACAATGATATTCCTCATCAGTCTCTTTGGTCCTAGGGCCATTAGATCCGCCAAGTTCTACCTCAATGGCTGTGCTATAGCTAGCCACCCCAGCACTACAAGTGCAAAACCCAAAAGTCTCCATCACCCTGTGTTCTACTTGCTCTGCCTTCCCAGCTGATCTTTAGCATCTGTAAGGCAGATGCTAGTGCACCAGGTATTTCTGATGCTATGTGCATGCTTCTCCAAATCTGGAGGGGGAAAGCTGTCAGTTATTAACTTACTAAGGTCAAAGTAGAAATTTGTCAGCAGCTTGACAAATAAATAAATAAATTTATTTATTAAGGTCATGGAATGGAACCTGTTAGCTTCTGGTTAGTGCTTATTAGGAAGGCACCACAGAGAAAAGCTACTGAGGAGAGAGAGCAATCTCTCCACTTAACAAGAAAGAGAAAAAATATACAAAAATACAGGTCAAACATAGGTTAGTAATATACTATGTTCTCTTGAAACTATTGTGAAATGAAAGTACACATTTTTGTAAGATAATAAACTCAGAAACCAAAAATATAGGAAACTACATTAAGCTAAAGGAGACCTACTTCTTTTACTACAGTATTTCCACATTCTGTTTAGTATCCATTAAAAAGAGGAACATTTCACTGTTGCCACCTCTCATTGGCAGAATATGTGTTTCATTTTTTTCCCATCCATCCATAGTTTTCTTTTTTTCATGTATGTATTTTTACAATTGCAGCTAGGCAAAAGAACAAGGGTTTATAAGAAAGCTGTGTGGATAGACTGTGGAATCCATGCAAGAGAATGGATCAGTCCAGCTTTTTGCCAGTGGTTTGTGAAAGAAGTAAGGATAATTTTTAAAAATTAACATATTTTCAAATCAGAAACTATTCTGTCTATTATACAAAGTATGTTATCAAACCAGAGATGAATTGTTACGATATTTAATTAGGCTTTAGATACATATATCCGTGATATTTCAACCTTACAGTTGGTGAAAATATTGTTAGCACCATGTCTTTGCTAATAAGATTATAGTTTCCCTGTCTTAATGACAATTATCTATAAATCTCAAATTTGCCTATATTGTTGACAAATTCACAGAGAATAAATATAATAAAGAGTATAAACTATTAAGAATATTGTACTGATGAAATGAGTTCCCAACTTCAGTCAAATAAATTTATGAGCTTGATTTTCTTTGCCCAGTTGCTTGGATTGGATTGGACAGTGCAGAGATTGCAGCAGCATAAATATCTTTCTTTATTAAGAACTTCATTTACTATATCTATATCCTATATTTTTACCAAAATGAAGAGCTGTGATACAGGGTCTTACCTACAGGATAGAACTATTTTTGATGTTAGGAAATCCTAGAAAGTATTATAATATAAATGAGAAACTGCAAGGTATTTTCTTGCGAAGTATGATATAAATATGTTTTGAAAGATTAGGAGCAATTGGGATTAAGATGTGTCTTTTGTTTTTTCTTATAATTATTTTTTGTTTAGAAGAATTTTGTTACTTGAGGATTGCCTATGTTTATTTTTAATATGTCTTGCATTTGGAAAGATAAAAGCTGTTGAGAACTAAGAAAAGCATATTGATATTGCACAGTTCAATATTATTGTCTACTCCCAATTATCAAGATTTCAAGAATTTTACAAAGATGTAAATATATTAGACATGGAGGATATATAGCCCAATAATATTTTATTTGGAAAATACTTGATTATGGCCTAAAAAAATCTCAAACACTTAAGAAAAAGTACTCTCTGAAGAAAATATAGGTCTCACATAGCTCGTTTACCTGCTTTACCTGGATTCATTGTATTTCCATATACAGTACATTTTATAGTTCGTTTTTTATTTTAGTTAGTTAGTAATTTAGATCTTCTTATCCTTTGACATGTGCCAAAGTTCCTGCCAAGGAAGGTGGGGGTTGTTGTTCACTTTCTAGTCCTTTTCAGGTGTTTAGTTTAGTATAAAGGAAATGGAGGTACACATGTCTATTGACTAGTGATTATTATTTCATAGTAGTAAACAATAGAGAAAGGCAGAGCAATACATATCTCCTTGATTTTCTTGATATAGACACATTATACACCTGTAGTATATTAATTTATTATGCATTTTCTTCAAAATCAGGGTGCAGTACAATATTATCATCACCACAAGGAGGCATGCTAGTCATGTTTATCTGCATAATGCTTGCAGCGCCTTTGAATTATAGCTTACTTAAATGAAACTTGGAGTTTGCGTAAGATACTAATTGGATGTCTAGAATAATGAGCCCAGATACTGTAACTAATAAGTACATTAAATTACATTATTTTCTGTCAAGACAAGTGATTTGTTGGCTTCAAGGCAAGTACTGTTCTTTTAGCAAACTAAAAGAATAAAACTGAAAAAAATCCTGCTTAAAAATAGTTCGTTCCTGCTTTTCACTGGATAAATAATGCTGCAGTGTCAGCTTCTGCAAGAGTGCAATATTTGGTAACTGCCTTACCATAAAATTATGGAAAGTTCAGAAACTACCTTCACTGATTTAGTCTTTTGAAATATGCTTGCTAATGCTGCCCAGAGTCACTTTTTGTGAGATGGGCAGCCATATAAATGTGATTGAGAAATAAGTAAGTAAGTAAATAAGTAAATAAATCTCATGAACACAAATACAGCAGCAGAATACCTACTTTGCTGGAAGTCCATTGGTTGCCAAAAGCTTCCAGAGCCAGGTGAAAGCGCTGGTTATTATTCTTTAGCAATGATTCTTTATGGCTTAGATTCTCATTTCCTTTGGGAATGCTGTTTGTCCAGTCTGTGCTGGATAAATGGGCAGATTGAGAATCCCTTCTGCATCCACATGGAGAGAAGTAAGCAGTGGGGTACCACAAGGTTCCGTCTTAGGCCCAGTACTCTTCAATATCTTCATCAGTGACTTAGATGAGGGAATTGAAGGGGAACTCATCAGATTTGCAGATGACACCAAACTGGCAGGAGTAGCCAACACCCCAGAAGACAAACTCAGGATCCAAAAAGATCTTGACAAACTTGAACAATGGCCCTATCCAACAAAATGAGTTTCAATGTAGAGAAAAGCAAAGTTTTACAGTTAGGCAGGAAAAATCAAAGGTACAAGTACAGATTGGGCAAGACCTGGCTTAAAAACAGTAACTGTGAGAGGGACCTCAGATTCCTAGTGGACGATCACTTAACCATGAACCAGCAGTGTGCAGCAGCAGCCAAAAAAGCTAATACAATCCTGGGTTGTATAAACAGAGGCATAGAATCAAGATCATGCGAGGTATTAGTACCGCTTTATAAAACCCTAGTAAGACCACACCTGGAATACTGCAGCCAATTTTGGTCACTATATCACAAAAAAGATGTTGAGAGTTTGGGAAAAAAAATTCAGAGAAGAGCAACTAAGATGATCCAAGGCCTGGAGACTAAAACATACGAAGAATGGCTGTAGGACTTGGGTTTGGCTAGTCTAAAGAAAAGAAGAAATAGGGGAGACATAATAGCAGTATTCCAGTATTTGAGGAGCTGCCACAAAGAAGAGGGGGTCACGTTATTCACCAACGCACCAGAGGGAAGGACAAGAAACAATAGTTGGAAACTGATCAAAGAGAAAAGCAACCTGGAATTAAGGAGAAACTTGCAGACAGTGAGGACAATTAACCAGTGGAATAGCTTGCCCCCAGAAATCGTGGGCACTCCATCACTGGAGATTTTTAAAAAGAGGCTAGACAGTCACTTGTCTAAGAGGTTATATAGGTTCTCCTGCTTGAGCAGAGGGCTAGACTAGAAGACCTCCAAAGTCCCTTCCTATTCTATTCTATTCTATTCTATTCTATTCTATTCTATTCTATTCTATTCTATTCTATTCTATTCTATTTAGAAGTTAAGAGGGAGGGAGCTGGAAACAGCCTTCTCGGTCTCCGAAATAATAACATATCTCTCCCTTCCCAGTTATAATTTTATAAAGCAATGTAGCTGTTTTTTTAAGAGTTCAAGAAACTGGATCCCTGTTAGCCCTGTGAGATCATCCAAGCAAGAATTACAATCAGGAGTACTAACTATATCGTTATTATAAGCTTATGTTAAGATTATAGTGCCTTTCCTTTTACTTTCCAGAAAAGTAGGGAGGGTCCCTTCTGAAATGTTTCCCACATCCTCCTTTCTTCTGAGGACTAAAATATCTTTTACATGCCGGTTGTCCAGCCTGCAGTTCTCTCTCTTGTTTTTCAAAGTCATTTCGACATACCATTACATTCTTCCAGAGGTTCCAAGTGTCATTCTGTCAGTAACATTCACTTTAAATACATTTGCTGCTCTATCTCCAATCGGATGTGTTTGTGTGTGTGTGGGGGGGGGGTTCTAAGGAGCTATTTCCTCCTTCTGGGGTACCACAATAAAGAAAAATCCAAACATTTCATTACTTGCATTAGAGAAATACTAAGACAATATCTCATGGACACATAAATAACTAAACCATAGCAAGCTATTGAACTGTGAGATGACTCTCTCCATGTCTTCAAGAAAGGCTTATTCAGTTTGTATGCAAGAGACTATACAGTCTCGTTAAATGTGTATGAGATTTCAAAAGCTCCCTGCTATTTGACTCAAACTGATTCTGCTCCTACTTTGCAAAATGCCCAACAACTCTGACTGCAAAATTGTGTAGAAATTTCTCTTGCTGTCTTCTTGGCTGCTCAGTTCCTTGTCCTGGACTACAGTAACTCCTCCAAGCTAGCCTGTCTGAATCCAGCCTGCTTCTTCCTTCTCTCAGTTCAGTTTTTGAGGCTTGAGATGCCCCTAGGCAAGTGAGCAATTTTCTCATTGTTGAAACTGCCAGCTTCTTTCTTTTCTCATTGGCCAAGCTGCTTTAGGAGAGACTGGCACAGCCAGGGGGAAGACTTAAATGAGCCATCATTTTGGAGTCCTCCCTCTGGCTCTGCCAGTCTCTTTCCTACAGCTGCCAACCAATATTCCATTTTATTAATAGTAATATTATTAAAGATTTTCATAACAACAATAAAAACGAATATGCATTTTTAGAAAAGTTAGAATTTAAAAAAACTAGATGGCCAATTTGATCCCGCAGGACTGGTGTGCTCCGGGTTTCTTCAGATAAATAATGTTAGCTCTCAGGACCCTGGAAATGCACCTTCTCTGCTGTTATTTAGAAGAATCATGGAGTCCTGTCTCTTTAACCTGGCCTTTAGCGAGGGAAAGTGACTCGATGTGTTTAATTTTGGTCGCTCACTGGCACCCAAGGAAGGAGGTTAGCTAGTGTCAGAAGCTTAGTAGTAATCTTTTCAGGCAATAAGAACCATAAGGACAAATAATCTCTTGGGAAATAGGAGACTAATAAATTGTTGTCCAAGCGTTCATTGATAGTTGTTTTATTAAATTAAAAGAGGGCTAGGATCTCTGAAAAATCACATTACAAAATCTCTGAACTGCACATATTATTTCAACTATTTTTATGTACCAGGCACTTCAGACATATCAAAACGACCCAGCCATGAGAAGAATGCTAAATCAATTGTATTTCTTTATCATGCCTATTTTTAATGTGGATGGATATCATTTTAGCTGGACCCAGGTAAGAAATATTTCAACAGGGTATTAATGAAAGATATAAGAATATTAATATTCAAGAAGTGTGTTGGGGGGAAAAAAGCTGAAATATTTAACCTCACTCTCTGTGAAAAGATTTGTTACAAGCATATCATAGTGTTTCATTTGTATATATGTTGTATTTTCATATTTAAAAATTTATGCCTAGGATCGATTTTGGAGGAAAACAAGATCAAAGAATTCAAAGTTCCACTGCCATGGAGTAGATGCTAATCGTAACTGGAAAGTAAAATGGTGTGGTAAGTCTAGAAATAATATGAATTTCTTTTCTCATTGGCCAATTAAATTAACAATGTGTATATAGTACAGGTAAATATACAGTAAATATATAACTGTCACTCTGATGACATTGTTGGAATTAAGTAAGGATTAAATCCCTCTTTTTACTTTTGACTATAGAGTCCCTCTTTGTCTCTTAGTTCTGGCATTGGAACCTTGTTTGACTTTTGATCACACTGTTATATGACCATCCTGATTTCCCAATACAAATAAACATCCAAACTTTCTCCTGTTTACAAATATTTATTCAAATCCCACCTAATTATTGAGACTTCAAAACAGCTAAAATAAATAAAAGAATAATAAGAATACTAAATGCTAAAAATAAAAATAGTTAAAAATAATTCTAATTGTCAGGGAGAAACCAGTGATTAAATCTTAAAAACAAGATGGACTTTTGCTAGCTTGTAAAATATAATAATGAAAACACTAGAGCAGGGGTGTCAAACTCATCACATCACGTGACGTGTCGTGATATATCGCGACATTTTTCCTCTTGCCAGAGCTTGGGTGGGCCCGGCTTCTGCTTGATGCATCTGGTCGTGGACCGGCAGTTTGATACCCCTGCACTAGAGAAATATGACTTTGAAAATCATTCAAAATCATTCATTCTTGAGTATCCTCTCAGCAGATCTCTCCATAAGCTCCAAAAAAGAGCTTAACAAATAGGTTCGTGGAAGAAGATGGATCCAGATAAAGAGATGGAGAGTTCCAAATTAATCATAAATAATTCCAGAACACAGCCTGAAGTAAGTTCCAAGCTCAGTTAATTACAATTACTAATTTGCACAGACAAATAAGAGTATGAGGCGATGACATTTTAGCACAACACAGAAACAGAAATGAGAATCCATTTCTGGAGAAATAAAGGACTCAAAACCCAGATGTTCCTTTTATTTTGTTTGTTTTTTTTTTTAAAAAAAATTAAGGCATCATTTTTTTGTCAGTTCTATTTACTTTTTTTTTCTGTCTAGAGCAGGGGTGTCAAACTGCCAGCCTGCAGGCCGGATGCATCACGACAAAACCACACCCACCCCATTGCTAGCAATGGGGAAAAAGTTCCGATACGTTGCACGACGGCACGTGATGTCGCGAGTTTGACATGTCTGCTCTAGAGTACATAGAATACAAATTCCAAATACAAAGTAAAAATATATAATGGCAACCAAGGACAAATTAACAAAACATCACAGGCTTGACAAACTTCCAAATCTCCATTTTTTTTCTAATCAGGAAAGGAAAACTGTATTCCTTCATTTGTTCTGTTGTTTAGAACTGCTATAAACAGTAAAATTTAGAGGTCAGAGTTTCCTTATTCCTAAATAAAGCCTTTTTTGTGATTAATACATATGGGCCAACAAATCTACATTTTTAGTTACAAGTTACTGGAGTTTCTTTTAATAGTAAATGCTTCTTAGATGAAAAAATAAGGATCAAGCAAACTTTGTAATAATGATACTTCCATTTTTTAGGTAAATTGTGGAGTGTTTCATGTCATTCTTTTAATACTGAAGACATTCATTATGTGAGGAATATTTTGACAAGAATGTTTAACAGTCTATCAAAATAAAACAAAAGAAAAGTTTCTGGTGTATTATTATGATGTATATTTCTCATGTGAAGCAAATCCGTTACTAATTATGGTTAAGGATATTCCTAAATTGGTGATCAGAAACTAGATTACATTTTTTACCATCACCAAATCATTCAGAAAAAGTAATCATGTTGGCTCAAATAAAAGGTCCATCCCCTTCTACTTTTAATTTACATGAGTGCTAAAGCTGTAATCAAAATTAAATTATGTCTTGGCCCACTGAGAAAATATTTTTTAACTCATACAGCATGCCTTTCTTCTGCTAAAAAATTATATGCAAGTCAGTTTTAATATTTGAACTGTGCCAGTCCACTTTGTCCAATTAGAACAATAGTAGACAACTTATGTAATCTTGGAGTATCTTTTTATGCTTCCTGAACCTTCCCATAATTGCATCAATGGAATTATGCAGTATACTAAATAAGAAGAATATAACTTTCCACTATTTTTTTTAGGAAAATAAGGAAAATAAATGTTTTGGCTCTGCTGCAACAAATTCACCTTTAAAAGCCTTTTAAATTTCAGACAAGAAAAGATTAAAATCTTCTCTATTCCCATGAAATCATTATTATACCTCATCCTGTCGTCATCATCCAAATTGGCCACCCTGGAATCAAAATATTTTCTGTACTGTTGGGATTAGGTCCATTGTCATTGGTCAAAGCTGGATTATTTTAATTCCTTAATATGTTCAGAAGACAGAACCTCATTCTGGTACCATATGTGTGTCCTGTGACCATGTTTTTTGTTAGATTTAACTTTGTAGGAATCATCATCACTTCTTTCCTTCTAACATATAGATGAAGGTGCTTCCCTTCATCCCTGTGATGATACATACTGTGGTCCATTCCCTGAATCTGAACCAGAAGTGAAGGCTGTTGCTCATTTTCTTCGCAAACACCGGACTCAGATAAAAGCCTATTTGTCCTTTCATGCATATGCCCAAATGCTATTATATCCATACTCTTACAAGTTTGCAGCTATTCCAAATTTTAGTTGTGTGGTAAGTATAGAATTCGAAGAGTTCTGCATGTTTGCATACCAATTATGCTTTTTAATTTAGTGAAGAGAATGTGCTTCTGAGTCTCCCTCCTTCTTTGCCAGTGAATAATTAGAAACCTCATAGGAATTCAAATTTATGTTGTCCTATCCAAAGTAAGGGAACAGAGTTGGTGGGGAGGGGAGGAGAAACACAGCTATTTTTAGCTAAGCCAAAAATATTGAAAACTAGTTTTTTAAAATGACTGTATTAGTTACTATTTTTTTCCAACAAATACATTCTATAATGATTGAAGGGATAGTCGCTTTGAAAATTAAATCAGGTAGACAGGACGAATATATTTTAACAATGCCATTGACATATAATGGTTAGTTCACATATTGCTTTATGTCAATACTGTATATGATTGAATTGATTTTAGTTGTAATACAAGACTACAATTCAATTACTGTATCATGATGGGTAACCTGTGGTTTTAGCTCCAGCTTATTGTATATAGATAGCTTATTGTCACTTACTTAAAAATAATGGTGTAACATGATATGTAAATACATTCATTGTAAATCTGCCAGATTACATTGAGAGGAGTAAAGGGAAGAAGAAAGAGGAATCTTATTCTTTATAATGGCCAATATGTTATGGTTCATATGTGTTCATTATGCATACCATGCAGATGTCTATTGGGCTGTATAAAAGATTTTCCACACAGAAGCAACTGGATCATTCTAGAACATATAAGGAGATATCCTGCAGAAAGAAAGTGACAAATTAGTATTATTTCATTTGTATTATTAATAAACAAACACATACACAGTATATTCACACCAATATACAAACATACACATATATGTAGAATACAGATCACATCAGTCATCCTATCTGCATTTCCAGGATGAAATGGTATTCCTTGTAATGCTCAAAACTGCACAATTAATGCCTTGGAAGTTCAATTTTTTCACATCACTGATTTTGATTCTTTCCTTTTTTAATACTGAAAGAGTAATAAAATATATGTAAAAAAGAAGCAAAAGATAAAATACAAATAATAATATCGAAGTAAGTAAATAAGGAATCTACATGGGCATATAGTTTTTCAATATATCATTTAACACTAGGAGTCACAATTAAGGTTTAACCTAAGAATATACATTAGGAATCATGGTCAACACAGCTGAAATCACTGACAAATTCTATACAGTAAATAGAATAAATACTGACACTTTGATATCCATATAAATTAAAATGTAGATTCCATACATTAAAGAAATGCTGATTTTGAATGAGGTAAAAATTAATGTACTAAGCAGCACTGGTTTTCAATTAGAACTGAATTCTACTTCATATTTATTTTTAATGTACAAAGTTATTCTGGACATTGAAACATATTACCATAACTTGATTAATGATTCTTCCAAGAAGAGAACCAGCCTTTTCAATAAGAAACATATTACAGTTGACATATACAAAGTTAATTAAATAAACTTTGGAAGCATTTTATTTATTGATTTAAGTGGCAAGTCACTTTACTAATGTGATTCTAGGTGGCTAACAAGATGTTAAAACTATAAAAAAACTAAACAAAAAGGAAAACAATTCAACAAAAAGTAAATGCCTACAGTGTGTTGAAGGAAAAGTCTTCATCATGGTTCAGTCCAAGCCGGGAATAAACAACATGGCGACTGCTTTAGAAAGAAGGTTGCAGTTTATTGAAGAGCATAGCCAGACAGAAAGATGGCTCTGGAAGAAAAGAGAGCGAGCACATGTAGGGAGTGGGTTTTTATACCTTCTTGAGCCTTTTGTTTGGAGTTGTTCCTGTGGCATGAACTTTGACCTGAATCTGAGTGTGCCTTTCTGGTATTCTGATGGTGGTAGATTAATCCTATTATGTCCCAAAGGTCAATCCTGCTTCCCTGGGGCTGTGGCTGATGACTCTTAGATTTTTGGTGTGAGGGATTGTTGATTCTAGGGATCTTTCTTCCTAATCTCAGTTTCCTGACTCCAGTCTTTCTGACAAGATTATCACATCTGCAATTCTGCAGACTTGGTTTCTATTTGGGACAGAGAGACTTGGGGGCAGGGTTGGTTTCTGCTTTTAAAATCCTTTAGGTAAATATATTCTGCCTTTTAAATATTTCCAAAAATATTTCTTTCTCTGGGGGGGAGGCTGACCTCCCACAAGTGGTTAGTGATCCCAGACAATATGATTAACAAAAATTTCTCAATAGGCCATTGAAACTTCCAATCTCTAGGTCCTGGAATACATCCAGATCTTCAATGCTTTGCAAAAGGTTTAATGGGTCAGGGCCAATCTAATATTGGGGGGTACAGTAGTCCGGCCTGGAAAAGGCAAGCTACATAGATCCCATAAATTGTCATTCTTTATTTGAAGGGACCTGGAGCATGTGCCTCTTGTCAAATCTAGTGGGACAGATAGAAACAGCCAGGAAGAAGCAGTCCTGTAATAACCTGGCCCCAGGCTTTGAAGGGCTTTATAAATGAAAACAAGCATCTTGAATTCCAATTGGAAGCACTTCAGGAACTGGTGCAGCTTATGGACCAGAAGTGTAACAGGAGTATACTGAGGTTCATTCATAACTGCCTGTGCTACTACACTCTGAATCAGCTGCAACTTTCCAATGGTCTTCAAAGGCAATCCATGTAGAACACATTGCAATAATCCAATATATGGTTTAGTAAAATTTCCATTACTGCATTCACATTTTGCATGATATTTCAAGCATATAGTCTATTCAAATTCTGACTCGTTAAGCCTTTTGCAAAGCACTGAAGATCTGGATATTTCACCAGTGGTTTACAAACAAAATTCAGTAGATGTTCAGAATTGCATTTTTCATATTTCTGACTCTTTCCTGATGGAGGAAAAGTGCATATTATGAGAATTTACTCATAACTACTATGATGCTTTGACCTCCTTTTCAATTGTGAAATTGGAAGAAGCAATTGTTTTCACCTTCTTTGCAAAATCAACAGAAAATTCTTTTTCCAGAGCTGGGTATCATCGGGACAATGTGCAAACCAATGCAATCCTTAAATACCAACATTTTCTAAATGTATTACTCTCCAGGAGCTAAACAGTACATCACTATGAATATACAGCCTACAGCAGGAAAGCAAAGATCAACCATTAAAAACATGAAAAAGTCACAGGAGCTTGTTACTCTTAAACCTTTGGGCAGACAGAAGAAAACACGGTAGAGAATAAGTGACAACCAAATATTTAGAACATTTGCACAAATAGGAAATCCCTAACTGACAATGCATTTGTACAGGCAACTCAACAAAATACAGTTTCAACTTATATGCAGTGACCTGCATTGAACAGCAAAGCAAGATCATAAAGAATTTTTCTTCCTTTGGGACCAATTTCACAAGTTCCTCAGATTTATCTTATGTTGATGTTGGCCAGGAGATGAAAGCTTTTCCATGGATATTACCATCTAGCTAGGAGAGGATTCTTTAATAATTTGTGAGATGAAAACAAACAGGCTTCTGTCCAGCTTACAATACAGACTTGTGTTGCCAGTCACTCTCTGAATTAATATGTTAAATTATTTAGGTGTTTGGAACTGGAGAAAGGGATATACAATTCTCTGTATACATTTTATCTAGTGCAGACATATCCTTTCGTTGTTTATTTCAATTTTTAGTTATTTGGAAGTTTTCATTCAATTGCTACAGTCATGTAATATAAAGTTACACTGGCCTATTTCACAGTGTACTACTTATTATGTAGCATGTTTGGTTTGAGCTTTAATGTGCCATACCAATGCAGTCATTGTGATTGTAAGCCAATTCAGCAAACTATGGTTAAAATAAATCATGACTTAGCCCAATATGTGAAGTCATTCTAAGTACTGCAATTTAACAAAAGGGTGGCATTGGAGCTTGTTGCCAATTTGTATGTACTATATCATTTGAGATAGACTCTGGCAAAGAATCAGTGGCAATGGTATTTCTGAGGCCATGCAACATTAAAAAGGTATTCTCTTTGTTAAATATAGCACAAAAAGCAGCTTCCCCAAATTAAAACTTTGGAAGTCAAAACTGAAAAACAAGTTTTTGTTTTGGATATACACTGTATAGTATACAGTAACAGTATCACACTGTGAGGCCCAAAGTTGCATAGCTCTCAACTCTCCTTTACAAAGATCTGAGATTCAGAACTACTGCTGAGCGCTTTTCAGTCAGCTCATCAATCAGTAACATATGCATATAACCACTGAAGGAATGGATCCAAATTAAAACTGAATTTTGCATTTAGGTCAGTAATTTTTAGTGCACTTCTCATCCCACAGATGTGGAACTGCAGGCAAATCTCCATTTAGAAGCCTAGAATATATTTGTTCTTGAGAACAAAAGTGTTTCCCTGCAGCATAGTCACAGTTAGTAAAAAAAATAATAATAATAATCATGTGCTATTTCACTTCCCATTATATCTACAATTTTAGTCCCCTTAATTGTTTATATAGCTACATCAGCATTTTTACTTTATAAAATTTAAGAAGCCATACCTCTGTCCTGAGTTTATAATTTAGTAAGAAGGAAATAGAGCAGGGGAAAGCAGATATGAGAAATGGGGTAGTAATACATATATAGTTGCTATAGTTACAGGTTATTGCTGCAGTTTTACATTCATTGATCTTTGGGTATATGAACTGAATTCAATGAAACATTTTTCAGAGCAGATGTGAGGGACTGCATTTTAAGATATAGTTGGGCAGCTGGGAAATCTTTTTGAGTTAGAAACTGTATCAGCCCATTAGAATAATTGGGGATTGCACAAATGTGTTGTGATTGGATACTGGTGCATAGATTGGTTTACTTATTTAACTAAGAAATTGCATAGCATTTGATTTTTCTTAATATGACATATGCAAATAATCCTCAAATATCCAAACCATGCCATTTGGGTTATTTGTGTAGCAATTGAGCCAATGAAGCTTACCCAACAGAATATTGTAACAAAGTATGTATTTACCCTAATTATGTATATTTACCCAATTACATCTTGTATCCATTCTTTCGCTGTCACATTGCTATGAACATTAGGAAAAGACGTTTTAACACTAGGATTACCCAGTGATTCAAATGTAGGAAAAATAATTCTGTTTCTAAAAACAGGAGCAAAAGGACAATCTTAACAATTACTTCATAACAGTAATTACAGGGTAACAGTTCTACATACTGAGTGATTTAGAAGAAAACATTATATAAAATTAATTGGTTATCATGAATAGTAAATGTTATGATTTATATTTTGCACGCTTTTGTCAGCATATTTCAAAACTATGAGCCTTTACATGACAATGTATGAACATTAAATGGAGTATAATATGCATATAAAGTTACTATTCTTAAAACAGAGATATAAATTCCTCTAAAATGAACAGAATTAAGAATCTTTTTGACAGGAGTTCAGATTGAAATAAGTGTTCAAAGCTTATCAAAATGAATATTATGAAATATTAATGATATTGGTTTTGCCTAATTAATTTTAGCATATGATGGAATATTTTTTAGTTTTTAAAATGAAGCAAATGTAAACATCATCTCAAATCAATACTAATATATAGAAGATTGTTTAATGAGTGGTACAACCAGTTACAAAGCAAATCACCCTTTTGCACTTGTACAATCTTTGTATATTTCTAGTGATTTTTTAAATAAAAGCCAGTATACCTATTTTCATAATATTTATTCTTTTAAGTAACATATCTTGTATAATTAGAGCATCATGACATACAAATTCCCATTCTGAATTATCCAGCAGCTTATAATTTTAACTATTTCACATGTTGTTGTATGCTGCCCAGAATAACTTTTTTTGAGTTGGGCAGCTATATAAATTGGATACATAAATAAAATAAAATAGAAAGGTAAATTCTGTAACATATTTCTCTGCAAGTCATTTGATTTTGAACAATTTATTTTTTCATTTTTAAGTATATTCCATTGAAAACACATTAAACTCTAGTAAAATAATGTACATACCAATAATCAAAACTGATGTATAAAAGCTAGTTCAGAAAATGCAGAAATAAGCAGCCTGAAAAATATTACAGTAACAAGGGACAGGTAGAAAGCATCTCTATAATCTAAAGAGGAGCTTCAAACCAAATGCACCGCATTTACAGGAGAAAATAAATGCAAACATTTGTATCTGAAATTCACTACAAACAGGGTTTGTATTTGATATATAGGAGTCACTGCATTTCTTTTATAAATGCTTCATTGTTTGTTTGCAATAAAACTGTATTGAAAGATATGCATCTTGGAATATACCTTACGTTTGTTTGTATCCCACCTTTATTATTTTTACAAAGAAATCAAAGCAGCAAACACACCTAATACTCTTTACTCCTCTATTTTCCCCACAATGACAATTCTGTGAGGTAGGTTGGGTGACTGGCTAACTGGCTAAGGTCACCTCGCTGACTTTCATGGCTAAGGTGGGATTTGAACTCACAGTCTCCCAGTTTCTAGCCTGGTGCCTTAACCACTAGACCAAACTGGCTCTGATATTGTTTCAAGTTCTAGCGTTTGGCACAAGAAGGTAGCCGAAGAGTTCCCATACAGTTAAACCTGGTTAGGAGATAATATTTAAAAGTGAGCTGGAACCCTAAAACAAGTAGCCAGCTTCCCCTGTAACCAAACCAATTGAATGTACTTGGCAAAAGAACCCTTATTGTGCAAATCAGTGTGGGATAGTCATCTTAACATAATCTAATAGACTAGAGGGAATAGAAAATCTGGTTCTCTTTCTTCTTTATACATGGCAGTAGAGCGAGAGATGTCCTCTCCAATACTTCTGTTAATGCTGTTGTTGCTTTAATAATATTCTCGTACACAGATCTTTATAATGAGTGATATATATATAAGCAGAAAGATATAACTTTATGAAAGGTTATTCATGAAAATGATTCATGTTTGGAAACAAAGGTAGTGGTAGGGGGCACAAGATGTAACAGGTTACGAAGGGTAAAACTAAAAAAATGGGTAATCTTTGTCCTGTATCATTCATTATGAAGAAGATAATAATTAATATGCTTTAAGGGGTGATTTTTCTTTTTCTTTGTCATCTCCTAGGAATCTGCAGCTGCTAATGCTGTAAATGCCTTGCAGTCAGTTTATGGAATAAGGTATCGATATGGTCCTGCTTCCAGAATTTTGTGTAAGTGTCTCTGACAAATTGGATTTTTAAAAAATAACCTCTGTTGATGATACTGTAACAGAGAAAAGGTTTTAAAATCTAAAATTATATTGAATGAAGAGCATAATACTATAGTACTAGTTTTAATATTTGTAAGCTGTCCAAAGTCATCTCTGATGAGATGGGCATATTAATTAAGTAAGTAGGTAAGTAAGTAAGTAAATACCAACTACAACTTACTCCTGAATTCTGAGTAGTGGTTGTGCTTTTAGCTTTTCTAAAAGCAGTTTGTACCAATATGTAATGAGTACAGATTAATGCTGGGAAGATGAAGCAAGTAATTAGCATAAAATTGCAGCTCATATATTAAATATGTTTGGGAAGAATCTTTTTTCCCCCACCATTCACAAAATGAGCATTGCTATTTCTATGCAAAAGATATGATTAAAACAACATACTCCCATATATATTTACCTCACAGTCCAAACAGACATGGTTTGGATTGCACAATTTAATGCACAAATGCTTCTCTTTTAAATTAGTGCTCCTTTTTGCTTTTCTTTTTTTTTTGGAAAGGCCTTCAAAATACTCAAAAATATTTTTAAAGCCTTGATTGCAATCTATAGAAACAGAGAAACAACATAGAAAGTTGTTACTAAACTGCAGATTTGTAAATGTGTAGGAATACTATATTATTAAATATATGGCTGGAGAATAATCAAAATATATTTACATTTAAATGAAATAAAGTTGCATTTCTTTTTGTCCTTGCCCCAATCATGAATATTTGAAAACTGACCTTCAGCCAGCTAGTCAAAAACCAAGTATAGTCATTGGTTCAGAATCTTATTTGAAGTCTACTTTCTGCGATGGTACTTTGTACCCCAGACATAGAGCAAAAATTGCTCACCAACCCAAATACTCCTCGGTTTATGACCACAATTGAGCCCAGAATTCCTGTTGCTAAGTGAGACATTTGTTAATGGGGTTTTGCCCCATTTTACGATCTTTGTTGCCACAATTGTTAAGTGAATCACTGCAGTTGTTAATTTAATAACACAGCTGTTAAGTGAATCTGACTTGCCCATTGACTTTGCTTGTCAGGTCACAAAAGGGGATCATATGACCCCAGGACACTGCAACCATCATAAATATGAGTCAGCTGCCAAGAGACTGAATTTTGATCACATGACATGGGGATGCTGCAGTGGCCGTGTGAAAAACTGACATAAGTCACTTTTTTCAGTGTCATTTAACTTTGAATGGTCACCAAATGAACTGTTGTAAGTCAAGGATTACCTATAATTAAACTTATTGAGTTGGAATTAAAATATTGTTGGGGTTGAGGACATTTAGGGGTTTTCAAATCTTTCTTTTAAAAATGTAACTTAAATACAACCTTAGGATAATACGCTGATGAGAAAGCCACATATGACACTTTCAGTGCCTCATTTGCTACCTTCTAACAATCTTGCAATTCAGTGCCAAATTTTGCCAGAGCATTGTTGTTTTTCCCCAGATGGAGATCTCTGGAAAGCTTTTCATTCCATTCCCACATTTCAGTCTTCAAGCCCTAAAAATTGCCCCAAGACAAATGCTGTTGTTTTTGGAGGGTTGGGGAATTAAAGATGAGAGTGAGACACTTTTCTAATCCTAAAATAATAAGCAGCTAAAGTGCTCTGGGACTTTGGAATTCAAACTGACAGACACCTGCCACATAACAAGACTTAACAATTGTCAATAAGAAAGACAAAAATGTTTGGATAGTAGACATGGCAGTACCTGGAGACAGCAGAATAGGAGAGAAAGAAGATAATATACAAAGCCCTACAGACTGCGACAAAAGAAAACAAAGATAGTACCAATAGTAATAGGACCAGTGGTGGGATTCAGCCAGTTCGCACCAGTTCGGCAGAACCGGTAGCTAATTTTTTGTTGCCCAGGTCCTGAATGGACTTCTAGAAGCGGCATCCACACAGAGAACTGGTTGTTCACATATTTGAATCCCACCACTGAATAGGCCCCTTGGGTGCAATACTAAAGCAACTGGAATACTACTTGAATATCTTCAGCACTGACAAATTCACTATCAATCAATTGAAAAAGTCAGCTTTTATTTGGAACAGCTTACATTCCTATAATGATACCTCTAACATCATCAAACATCAATATCTGCCTATCCCAGGTCCTTGGAAGGCCTCGAGAAGTAGATAAAAATGTTAAATCCAGCCTGAATATCCGGCTAACTATGCAATGAACCATAATAATATTAATAATTTAACACCCTCAAATATCCACATCTGCCTATTCCAGGTCCTCGGGAAGAACGTGATAGGTGGATGAAAAAGCCAAATCCAGTCTGAAGATCTAGCTAACTGCAACAAACCATAATTGATTAAGAAGCCATTAGCCCTACTCTTTCCAGTGCAGTTACCCCATTACATGAGGGCCTTTTATTTTATTTATTTATTTATAAAATTTATAGGCTGCCCATCTTACCTTTGCAGAAGATTGGGAAACTGAGATCACCCATCAAATGTTGTAGATCCATGTATTAGCAAATTGTTTCCTAAACCAAATATATTGTTTTTCTTTTTTTCCAGATGTGAGTTCTGGGAGTTCAATGGATTGGGCTTATAAAAACGGAATCCACTATTCATTTGCCTTTGAATTGCGTGATACAGGTCATTTTGGATTTTTATTGCCTGAGAACCTAATCAAGCCAACCTGTACAGAGACCATGCTGGCTGTTAAAAATATAACTATGCACCTCCTTAAAAAGTGTCATTTAAGTGTTGCAGCCAAGTTTTAATTTTTTAATTCTTCTTAAGAATACAGTGTGAAGTCACTCGAATATAGAATATGGCATTTCCCACTAGCAGAATCCATTGAAAAAAGAAGTGACATTTTCTACAAATAAGAAATATCCAAATATTTGATATCTAGGCCATGCATATTGTGGTATCGGAACATATGAAGGCAGAAAAACTTGAGTGTATCTAAATGATTATTGATGAAATTCTGAAGGGTGGAAATGAGAAAAAGTAAAAAGAAAATTTTCAAGTGAGAAAGAAGCACCAAGGCTTTATTCCAAGGGTGTCAAACTCAATTTCATTGAGGGCCGCATCAGCATTGCGGATGCCCTCAGGGGGCCGGGTGGGCCACATGAAACCACTTCGCGGGCCGCATCTGGTCCCCGGGCCTTGTGTTTGACATGTCTGCTTTATTCAAACTCATGTCTAGCAAGAAAAAGGATAAATTATGTAAAATCTTTGTTCAAATGTGCTTTATCTGCCTAATTTATACACATTATGAATCTCGGCTTGGCCCAAAGAATAATCAGAATTACCTTTGCTCAAAATGTTGATTTTTGAACCACTGAAAGTTAGTTGTAGCTCAAATATGTATAACCTAAACTAAATCGTTTGCAATAATAAAGCTATTTTATTTCCAGAGTTAGGATCATATGTTTATTTACATTGGAATAAAATACATCATGCTGCAAAAACATTGGCAAGACCTATGTATTAACCTCATGGGAGGAATATACTGAGAATAGAGGATATAGTATATTCCTGAATGAATGTCACCAAAGAGCTACATTCCAAAGTTAACCTTAAGATGGAAACATCCTGGTGGAATAATGTTCTGTTCTATCTTACCTGTTACGTTCATTATATATTCTATTTTTTCATGTCCCAATTGTAGAAGAATAATAGCATTTATTTTAACTGTTGTGCTTTGAACTCCAGGGAACCTATTTCATTTAAATTATATTTTAGAATTCTCCTTCATAGCTAGAGATTGAATAACCTTTATTGCTATCACCTTGGAAATGTCAGTATGAAGTCATTTGATTCAGTGTAGAAAATGGATAGTGTAAGATGTAATCAAAGGGTCAACTCACTCAATAAGTATTGCATTTCCCCAGGCCCAGTGAAATGGAAGATCTGCTGCTATGTGCAAAATAAGTAAATAACAGCCAAAGCAGAGAAGCTCAGGGAGGCTTCCAGGCAATCTCAACCTACAATGAACTGCTCTGAAACCAGGATAGAAACAGCTATTATATAAATAACTGGATCAGAATCAATTGGCTTCTCAGATCACATGACAATCGTAACCACTCTCCCTGCAAGATACCAAGTGATGAAGAAAGTAAGGCATACTTGTCAGTCTGGCTGGGTTTCAGTCATGTATCACTTTCTAAATATAGTATTTCTATAGCATGCAAGTACTGATTATCTTACAAATAAATATGTACAATAATGGGTGGTTATATAAATTGAATAAATCCCTCATAAAATCCCAAAGGTGCTTTTCCAAAAGTAAACTGGACTTTCTTGGTTTATTCCTTGAAAATGTTTCCCTTCTTGGATGAGACTGCAGTCCCAAGAATTTCTACACCCATTTGCACTCTGATTCAGATGACTCTGAGGATACAGATTAACCCCCAAGTGGCCTCAACGACTCTCAGAGAGCTAATGATAACTTTCAGAGTGCTAATTACCAGATGACTGCATAGAACAGTGATGGCGAACCTTTTAGAGACCGAGTGTCCCAAAACTGGCCCCGCCCCCCTCCACCCCTTGGCTGCGCTACTCCGTGTGGGCCACGCTCAGAGGCGACTCTCCTTCAGGGGGGCTGCTGGAGAGGAGGGGGTTGCGGGGGGAGGCGAGGGTGGGGCAATGGCACGTGTGCCTACAGAGAGGGCTCCGAGTGCCACCTCTGGCACCTGTCCATAGGTTCGCCACCACTGGCATAGCATATAACTCCTTCCATTCCCTACCATTCAGAACTGAAGAAGCTTCTTGGGCAAGAAGTGAAATGGCAACATAGATGCTATGCTAAAGGTAAATTGTCCATATAAAAAGAACATCCCACATAGTAAATGTGTATATCGTACCTGATTCTGCATTAAGTACAATATATATTATTAATCTTTTTAAAACTGGTACATATGCATGCTCTAAATACAGCTATAAAAATAATGTTCACTTTTGGATATAAAGGTATGCTATTAATCTGTTGATGGCCAGGGTTGATTTGACAGATGAAGCTGTCAAGTTCCTTATTTTGCTTTTCCATGTATATTCCCCTGAGATGCATGCTTGGTGGAAGTGGACATCCATTTCAGATATAAATAGTATATGAAGAATGATCAAGCATATATAACTGCACTTCTGTGCTAGAACCTTCAAACTCAACAACGATCAGCTTTCCATTTATAGATGACTGTTACTAATTAACCACTATATTTATGTTTGCACATAGTTAAAAATAAATATAAAAATTGGGACTACTTCCTATCTTGGCATTTTGTCTGGTAATATTTATTGAGAATGATATTAGATAATTTTTCAGTTATAGTTCTTTGAAAATATAGATGCCACTGAAGACTTGTTGCTTAGAAGACTCCTCACTTGGAAAATTAACCCTTTTTTTTAATGCCTGGACTTTTCTACCTTTCCCCCCCCCCTTGTCTAGTTATCTCCTCCCTTCACCATCTCTATCTTATTCTTATTCTTTTTCCTTCCCAGTGCAGCTACTGCCACCCACTGCCTTCCTTTTTTAGTTTTATTTTTTATTTTTTGCTATTTGTATTAGAAGAGGGAGAGAAATATATCTTAATACTGTATATAAGTAATTTGTGAGAATTCTTGGTTGGTAAGATGAGGAAAGTGGTGTTGAAATTTTTTTAACTAGATGTAGGAGGGAGGGAGGGAGGAAGGAAGGAAGAAGGATCTATTCCTATTTGTGAAGGGAAAATAACATTAAATGCAGGTTCACTTCATTTTAGATTTCAGCAGTTAAAATATACTATCATTTCTGCATATCTCTGTCTGTAACTAGAACATGTTTCCTAGTATAAAGTAAGGAACAGAATGGCTTATGGTCTGGCTGTGGAATAAAGTCATGCCATATACTACATTTTTATGCTACATTTCTTGGTACCTTTTTGTAGTTCTCCCCCCCCCACACCTCCTCAACTACTCCCAGAGAGACCCTAAAGAAATGGGCAAATTGTTGGTATCCTCTGCTGGCTCAAAGATCAATACACTTAAACAACAGATCTAACCATAAGAAAGTTGCCTACATCTATGCTAGAACAGACAATATCTTTTTGTTGGACATTATGTTTGTCAAAAATTGACAGAACTGAGAAGAATAAATGTTATTAATGGTTACTAATTCTTGTGGTGACTATATTCAACCTGTATTCCACCAGGGTCAGGTCCTATGCTTCTGAATATTAACAGGGAACCAAAGCAAAAGTGTCTTATTAGCTGTCCTGCTTATGAGCATCCTAGAGCAGGGGTGTCAAAATCAATTTCATTGAGGGCCGCATCAGCATTGTGGTTGCCCTCGGGGGGCTGGGTGGGTGCGGCCAGCATGGGTGCGGCCTACTGGGTAGGCGTGGATGGAGTGGGTGTGGCCTACTAGGTGGGCATGGCCAGCTCTACATCGCTCACCTCAAGGGTGCCTGTGGGAGCCTGTGCAGGAGTGGGACAGATCTGAGAGTCTCTGGCAGAAGGGGGTGGGATCGGGGCAAGCGCCAAGGCATGGCCCATTTCTTCATTCCTCACAAAGGGTAACACCTCCCCAGCATGCACCCAGGGGGTGGGGCCGATGCAGCAGGGGCTGGTTCTTCGCTGTTTCCAGATGGCCTTGTGGAGCTAAGACTGAATGCGTTTCAGCATAGATGGCCACCACAAAATTGTACATTGGCTCCCAGCTGGCCTGGGCCAGGGCCAGGGCTAAGGTAGCGGGGGCCGTTCCCTCACTGTTTCCAGGATGGCTTCGCGGGCCACATGAAACCACTTCGCGGGGCGCATCTGGCCCCCGGGCCTTGTGTTTGACATGTCTGTCCTAGAGTATTCTATTTCTTCTACGATTTTCTTGCCTGATGTACTTCTGAAAGTTTTAGTTTCAAGAATATCAGTGGTCAGTCTTGACAATGCTCTGCCAACATTGTCTGCCTTGTTTTCATGATGTTGATATTCCACATAGCACTAGTATATGCTGCATGACTTGGCTACACTGAACTTTCCTTTTGCCTTTGGTGCACATCAACAGCTATTCAGTTTTAATGCAGCCACCTCCTACATGAATGCTTATTTGTGAATGTCCGTCTAGTCTGATCTCTACCACATGCCAATCATGGATGACTCTTGTACAAGTATACACACCCAATGTATAGCACAGTGGTATCCATAGGGAAAGAAAGGGGAAGTCACACCAAGAAAGCAGAGTTGTAGTGCATTCCTTGCCCATTTTGTACATTTGTTGTAATATCATATGCATATACCAAAGGAATGGACCTTTGCAGTGCAATACTGCTTTCATCATTTTGATGAAAGTACAGTAGTAAAATCTTGCAAGTGCCACTGGTAGGATCATAAACACTGGCATTCACCACTGTAAGATAATAATCTGTGGATGGCGAGAATATACTACATCCTTCTTTGTTGGGTAAACCTTAAGCCTATTTGTTTTGGCCTATTCCAACAATGTATGCGTAGGCTTCTAGTTTATGTTATCTCAAATTTTCACATTAACAACTGTAATATAATAACCCATCTGCATGGTAGATACAGTTGCTGCATGTAAGAGTTGCAGGATATTTAAACAAAAAAAACACAAACTGTAAATGTATTGTATACCTCTACGTGTATAAATGTGTGTCTACGTGTATAAATGTGTGTGTGTAATAGGAACATAGCCAGCCATACAAATCAAATCAAATCAAAAATACATTTTACATATGTAAACTTATGCCTGCATTTTTAATTTTTGGAAAATATTAGCCCCCTAAGCTGATGAATTCAGAGGAGAACGTTTTAGTTCTAAATAAAAGCACTAGCAGTCTTTATTCAAAAGACAGATAAATCTCTGTTGGTCTTCTGTTTGTCTTTGCTGACAGAAACTGAACAGTCAGGCAGAACAACAATCCAGATGTCTTCATATGCAAAATATCTCCCCTTGGGTGAAAAATATCAAGTCCATTGCATGAATTGTCCCTTTATTAATACAACATTTATTTAAATTGGCAATTGAAAGAATCCAATTGATAAAGATGGATAACTCCTTGCAGATAAAAGAAAAAAACCCCTGTTCTACATAGAAAATTGTATAAATCACATTCTTGCCCAATCAACATATACTGTTACTTAGCTGGCTGCATGCAAAATATCCACATATAGTTAGGAAGACAATTTTTAGACTATGCAGAGTTCAAAACTGCTTTAATGCTACATTACAATATACGACTAATCTTGATACTTTAATGGACAAAATTTTCTTCAGATTTTACCCCCAAGCAACAAAAACATTCTTTCATATTTAAAACAGCCTGGGCAATATACTATGTGTGTTAAATGGCATCATTTGCACAATAACATGTGTGACACAAATGGTATAAAATATTAATTACATAAAAGTCAAAAGACAAACTCTATCAACTGAGTATATTAAAATATCATATATTAAAGTGAGATTATGTGAGGATTTTGAATGAGCAATCTTTACAAGAGTACTTTTGAGAAAATTAACAAAAGTTGCATATTTTAAACAACAAAAGCAACTTATATGTTCGAGTTTTCTAAAGCATAATATTCTGTGTAATGTATATTTAAATACTGGAAATATTTTCAGGTATATTATTTCTTAATTTGGCATGCACATTCTGAGATTCCACCCAATTCAGCAATATAGCCTCAATTCATTGAATTACTATTCTCTGGAGACTCGCTGGGGTAATATATTTCACAGGGTTTGCCAGCAGTCCAAAGGATTTTTTGCTTCTCTTTTTTATAAAAAAATGAGGAAAGGTAAGTTTGTTAATTTACAAAGTACTGTACTAGAGGTTTACCAGGTGCAGAGAAAAAAAAGAATGTAACAACTGACAAGCCCAAAACACAATGAGTGCAGATTGTTAGGCATTGTCAGTTAGTGATGATTGGCTGAATGTATCCTGTGAGCTCTAGTTTTATACTAAATGCCTTTTGGATATACAGATGGTGAGGCAAACTGGATAAATCATGAGTTGGATTACAGCACGATGGAATGATTTGCAAATCTCACTTCTGAAAGAAATAGGCTGAATTTTTTAAAAGCAAATTGTGCATTTTCTTCTAGTGTGCCCTATTACAGGGGTCCCCAACCCCTGGTCCGTGGACCAGTACCAGTCCATGGCATGCCAGCAACCGGTCCGCACAAACAAGCAAAGCCCCATCCATGAGATGCAGGCAGCACACAAAACCATGCACCCTCCGGTCCACGGAAAAACCTCTCTCCACGGAACCAGTCCCTGGTGCCCAAAAGGTTGGGGACTTCTGCCCTATTAGAAATTACTATATATACATTTCTACTATGGTAAACTATTCCATTATTGTTGTATTTCAGTAGCTGTGCCAATTCAACACTGGAGTAGAAAAAATGTACCAGGTATATATGGATAAGTACATTAAGCTTGGTTAATGTTAACTGTGATTAGATTTTTTTAGTTTTGGCTATTGTTTGAATGCCTAGCATATTTGGTTAGTTTATAGTTCTATCTAATGAACAAACCAGAAAATAAGTCAAATAGATTAATCATGTTATGTGAATACAACCAAAAGCTATCTACATAATACTAAAACTCTCATTCCCATAATTTTTAACTGGGCAAAATGGTGCATCACAGGGCAACAGTGTTTGAACCAAGGAACCTCAAATGGACTAACTTACAGTATTTGTCCAAAATCTGGAACTTATGACTCTTGTGGCAAATTTTATAATCTTTCATATAAAATTATCATAAAAGTTTATAATATAAAATGTCATAAAATAAATTCTTTGCCGATGAGCTTTTTAAAGCAGATAAATCACTAAACGCATCCCAACTTTTCCAATGAAGGCAGTTGAAAGTCAATTGATAATCAAAACTTGAAAAACAACTTTTGCCATTAAATTAAACATAATCATATTTATCTATGAGCAATGAGATGAAGATGCCTTCCAAAAGGTAAGAAAGCCAGTCAAATATAATTTCTTAATAATTAGTTCATCTTTAAACGGAAACTCCAAAGTACTTTTTAAAAGCAGTATTTACATTTCCTTCTTTCTTTCTTTTTCTTTCTTTCTTTTCTCTTCCTTCCTTCCTTTCCTTTCCTTTCCTTTCTCCCCGGAAAACAGCCTTATTCCATGGCTATTTCAAACAAGTTAATTTAAGAATAGTTTAGTATAAAGTGATTTAAAAAAACAAACAAAAATAAAGTAAAAAAATTGTTTAATAGTGTGCTCTGGCATAAATGTTCCAATAGCACACAATCAACTAGCTAATAAGTTGCACATCTAAAGCACTACCCAAAATGAAATGACATACTCTTTATTCAGTCAGACCAACAAAATATAAAAATATGCAACACAAAAATAAAATCAAATGGGTGAGATAAAATAGTAGCACAATAAAAAGGGCCCTAAACTGAAAATGTAACTTACATTATTATAATGGTGTTATTAGTTACCTGTGCCAGTGTATATCTAAAATATTACAATCTATGAGGTAAGTATACATGTCACCTAAAACAAAATAGTTAACATGTATTAAACCTGAAATGATGATTAAAACAAAAGTGGCTATTTCTGTGACCAGTTATGCCTTATTTTTATTGTGGCAATACAGAATTTGGCTTCAGCACAAGTTTTAGAGTACTCTGAATCTTCTAAAAGATTCACATAGAAATTGCCCAGCCTTTCTGGGAATTTACATATGAGCAAAATATAAGCAGCTCTAACATCTTTATGTGAGAAATGAATTCAATTACATGGGCATGCATGCTTGGTTAGTGGGGTTTTGCAGTATTTGGTAAAATGTTGTCTTTGGCTTTGAAAAATGCTATCCTCAGTTTAGGGAAAGTTAGATTTTATGAACGGAGGCGAATATATGTGTCACAGGATAACGTTGCGGGATTCAATCGGGGTCGGTTCCCGGGACCAGAGGTTTTGTCTTCTGAGCTTTCGGACTTGTGCTGGAGCCCCCATCCTCAGGGAACTTTCTCTCTAGCCTAGGGAGTCCAAAAGCTTGAAAGACAAAACCTCTGGGCCTAGTGACTGACGCAGATTGGATCCTGCAAAGTTAGATTTCATAAATATCTTACTAGATCCCAAGTGTCCTTTTTTAATTAAATTTCTGCCATGTTGGGGCAGCCTATTAATTTCAACCTGAAACACCATATCACTTGTACTTTTTGTGAGCTGTTCGGCTTGGTCATACTGTAAAGAAATTAGGAATGGTAAAGAAAATCCATATAGTGCCAACTTCTGCTTTATGGTCTGCTTACGAGGGGAAAAAACTGTTAAAAATTAAAAGAGTCAGGTTGACTGGACAAAATTGGATATTCAACCAGTGGCTTATAATCTTCCTCCAGGCCCTTACATTTCTCCTGCCTTTACTGGGTATTTGCTAGATTAATCTCAAAAAAAATATGTGTGTTGAATAATCATATCCTGCAACTACATCAATGATAGTTGATAATCTTTTCAGAAACAATAGGTACCAATGCAATGCAATGTAGGGAAAAAGTCAACATAATTTTCTTCCTTGTATAAAAGAAACTTCTTATTTACAATATACATATAGCACAGACAAAAGTGGCTATATCCTCTATCCTGATATTGTCTACTTCAAATGACATCAGCTTTTCAGTGTTTCGGGCAGAGAATAGTTCTCATTACCATCCAACAGATGTTTAAACTAAAACTGAACCAATGATGTGTTGTACTGAAAATATGCTTCCTACTTCAGATATAAGTTCTAACCTAGAGGCAAATGTTAGAAAACAAGCTTTTCTTTAAGAAATCTGATCATATTCCATGTCTATCCTGCCTTATGAATAGCTTGTTTAGAATAAGTATCTATTCAAATTTTCAACTGATAAAATAGAACTGAGCAAAAAAAAAGCTGATCAATTGTTAAAAACAAATTCTTACCTAGCCAAATCTCAAACTCTTTCTTCTAGGTAGCATAATTTAGCAAAAAAAAAAAAAAAGTGATCTCCCTTGTTCATAAAATTTCCAGATACAAATTGGCTATTTTGTTGCAAATAAAAGGATGCAAACCTGCTGAAGGCGGAAACATTTTACTTTAACATTCAAATAGTTGTGCTAGTAACTCCACTACAGTATACAGAATTATATATCACTGTTTGTCTTTCTATAAGATAAAACAAACCGGCTGGAAAAACTTTACAATATGTTTAACACATAATGTTTGTATTTGAACACCGGGGTCGAGTCCATAATATCCCACAGCTCAATTAATCTGTTAATACTAAAGATGCCCTCACACCCTTCTGCGTGAATTTATATACAACACATAGTTGAGAATGAGGATACAAAATATTACAAAGGAATACAAAGACTAGAAAAGGCATCCGCCTACAGTCTGTCAGACATCTAAACCAGGGGTTCTCAACCTTGGCCACTTTAAGACTTGTGGACTTCAACTCCCAGAATTCCTCAGCCAGCAAAGCTGGCTGAGGAATTCTGGGAGTTGAAGTCCACAAGTCTTAAAGTGGCCAAGGTTGAGAACCCCTGATCTAAACTATAAACCAGCTCCGTAGCCGTTCCTCGAAGGAAGCACTTGATCACAAAAACCCAATTCCCCCAGCTTTGCTATATTCGTTTTACAGCCGAAATTAAATGAGGTAAAATCCCAGCCTGATCGAGTCGAGTCCCAGACGCCCGTAAAATTCTTTTCCATCGTGGGGCGAATTAGGTCAGAAGGCACGAAGAGAGCGAAGCTGCAATCGCTTTATCAGTCGCCGGGAAGAAGCCGGCCTGGACAACGGAGTCTTCCGAGAAATCAAATATGGCGGGAGAAGGCGGGAGGCGAGCGGGCCTGGCCTCCAATCGCTTCCTCAGTCCCTTCATTCTCCCTGCTCTCCGAAGAGGAATCCCAGGCCCCGCCCTCCTCGCACCTGTCGCGCGCGGCCAGCAGCCAGTCCCAGCTCCCCTTTTGCTACCTTGCGCGACTGGTAGCGCCGCTATTTGCTCGCTCCCTCCCTCCCTCCCTCCCTCCCGCCCTCCTTGCGGCTGCGCCCTCTTTTCCCGGCCTTGAAGCAACAGCGGTTGTAGCAACCTCGACGCCGCTGCCGCCGCCGCTTCCTCCTCTGTAACCCACTCGGCTCCGGCCTTGACGTCGTTTCCTTCCAACATGGCGAGGACGGGAGGCTGCTGCTTTCGCCGCCGCTGCCGCTGCTGCTCTCGCTCTCGCTCTCGCTTCTGCCGCTGCTTCTAATGGAGGCCGAGGCGAACGGGCAGCGCGGCGTTCTTGGGAGATCCGATTCGTCCCTCCTCAGCGTCGAGCAGGGGCTGCAGTAGCCCGCCTAGCCAGAGCCGGGTTTCGGTTCCGTCCGAGGAGGGGGAGACTTCTTTCCCGGGAAGTATCTTCGGGTCTCGGCCGGCGGAGCCCTGAGAGTCATCCCCGCTCGTCCTCTCCCCTTTTCCCTCACTTTCAGCGCGCCCTCATGTACGAGGGAAAGAAAACGAAGAATATGTTCCTGACGCGGGCTCTGGAGAAGATCCTGGCCGACAAGGAGGTGAAGAAGGCGCACCATTCCCAGCTGCGCAAAGCCTGCGAAGTGGCTTTAGGTAAATGGGAAGGAGAGAGGGAGAGGGGGGGGGGGGGGGAAGCGAAGGAAGAGAAACCGGCTACCTGCGGCGGGCAGGCTGGGCCTTTAGAATTGAACAGGGCGGCTGTCATTATCGGGAGAGGCCGGCCTGGGAAAGCAAAGGCGACAGAAGGGGCGAGGAGGGTCGTTTAGGGTGAAGGGGCTGCGGGGCGCGGAGTGGGGCGACAGAGGGGCACCCCGGTCAGGTTTCGGGTGGATTCGGAGCCGAAAAGGGAGAGAGAGGAGGAGCTGCCGATAACGCGAGCCAGGCCTTTTGTGATCTAGCAATGCGGCGAGTCACTATCTTGGTGGGATACGAGACAGGCGGGGAAAGCCCTGTACGCTGTTCGTGTGTGTGTTCTGTACTACCGGCAGTCTTGGGAAAAAAGAATCTGGAGCGTGCATCTCGGTGAACAGGAAGAATATTAATTATCAATTAACCATCCGCCTCTTCCCCCTCCCTTGCGTCGACGGCGAAATATCATCGGTTGCCTTGACATGGCTTTTTTTTTTTTTTTCCTACCTCCTCCCTCGCTCATAAACACACCCTGCATGAATAGGCAAGAGAAGGTGTGTAAAGAGTTGACCTGGAAGAACAAGGCCCCGTCTGGGAGGGAGCAGGTGATGGGCAGCGGGGGTGGGGGGGGGGAGAGAAAGGAAGCTGAAGACAAGAAGATGATGAAAAAAACAAGGGACAGTGATACCCTGGCAACATTTAAATGTGATACTCGATTTGAAGAGGCTGTTGTGTAAGGAAAATGCAGAACATCAGAAAAGGAGGCAGTGATGGAAGAGGGGCATCTATTGTAGCATACAGAGAAAAAGAAGAGTTGTTTGGAAGGATTAGTGTTTCTTGTCTTACCTGTTTATTTAAGCCACTATGAAAGGAAATATGAAACCGATATTTATTAAATATGGATTTAAATATTCCTTAAAATATTAAAGGAAATCATATCTAAATATCTCTACTTAAGGCTTTTGGTCCAAAAAAGGTATTTATTGAAATGGTTTATGGGTATAGATATAAATATGAATATTCATCTTTATCATTTTCTTTCATTGTGCTATATTTTGAGACATATAAAATAGTACGCAGCGGATTTCACTTCTTATATAAAAGTAGTGGAACCCCGTGGGTTAACTAGTTTATATATGGTTATATAAAACTATGCAATTAGACGTAGACCAGACAATTGATATTTTAGTTGTTGCTTGCATGTTATTAAATACTTATATAATTTGGAAAAAAATATATCTTGTTCTTTACTTTTGACCAAATTGCATCACTTTATCCACATTTCTAATCTAAATATAATTGTAAAATATTTTAAATTCATTCCTTTTTATCTTCCAT
>NW_015388928.1:0-19056 GCF_001527695.2 Protobothrops mucrosquamatus
CAAATCCGGGCTCCGTTTTTTTCCGTCAGCCGAAGCCCTTCCCAGCGAGGTGGGTGTTCTCAGCGCGTTTGTTATGACTTGGAAGCCGATAATGGCAGATCTTACAGACAGCTCCATTCCTCCCGCCGCGCGGCTTCGTCGGGGAGGAGTTGCGCGCGCCCGCCCGCCTCGGACTCAGGGGGCGGGGGGGCTTTGACTCTCTCTCTCTCTCTCTCTCTCTCGCCCCCGCCGCTACCCAACACGACAAAGCTAACTTGGCACCTGGGACCACGAGAAGCAGGAGGATTGGACTCAGCGCCGGAGCGTGAATGCTCGCCGGTGGTCGGGGACCCTGAATCCTGGAAAGCACTGCTGGCTGTTGCAATGTGCAAACCAAAAATGGGAGAGAAGTTAAGGAGGATACTGTACTCCCACAACCCCTAGCTACTAAAGTTCCCAGACGGCGAAGTCGTGAAGACTTAAGGAGAGATGCGAGCAGGATGCACCACCACCCCTGCTGAATTTGAATCGAGATGCATCGAAGTGATTTTTTTCAAAAAAAGTAGATTTATTTCCACTCCTGAGCCCTACACAAAAGAGACTGCCTTGGGAATGTAGCAGGGTTTCTAAGCCTAGGCAGAAGACTTCAGTTTGGGCAGTAAGCAAACAACCACACCAGTCAACTTGGATACCTAAAGAGGGAAGTTTAGAGACGCCTGTCAGAAAAGGAAGTGCGGTCATGGAAGACGCTCCAAAAATAATTGTGTAACAATGGCAACAATTTAAAAACAAATGCTGCTTTAGGACTCTTTACCACGCTGGAAGACAGATCATTAGGATCACTCCCATATTGGAAAAGACAAACTAGACCTAAGAAGGACTTGCCAAAGGCAGAGCTTCTTGACTGCTGTAATCCTCGCCCTGAGTCCGCAAGGAGAAGGGCGGGATATAAATTAAATTAATAATAATAATAATAATAATAAAGTAATTCAGGCTCTTCCCCCATCTCAGCGTAGCTTTGGGGAGGAACCTTGGCTCAGTGGGGCAAACTCTTGGCATTTTCAATTCAAAAGATCAGGCAGCAGGTGATGGAAAAGACTCTCTCTCTCTTCTTGAGACACTGTAGCTGACAATCCCAGCCAGAGTGGAGACTGCTGGGTTAGGTATCCAAATAGGCCGACTTGGCACACTCCTCTTTTTCCACATGTTTCTGTTTTTCAATTCACCAGTCTTCACTCAGGAGGGCATCCCAGGATCCTTTGAAAGGCGCAAAGGAATGCTGTGGTGTGACTTCAGAAGAGCATATCTCCACCATCCCTCTCCAGTCAAAGAATGCCAAGCCCTTGCTTATGCAGCCAGGCCGATGGTCAACTTGAACGGGTACAGAAAATATAGCATCACAAGCATCCACATTCTTCCTTTTCTTTTTCCGTTTTTTTTTTTTTTAAAAAAGTTGGACAGTATTTTTCAAATGGGGCCTAGAGAGGTTGCTGGAGTGAGTAGGCCAGGTTTGGGATTGATATTTAAATGATCCGGCAGGTTCCTGCCTGCCGTCTATTTGAAAGGGAAGTCTTGTTCCTTTAATATGGAGGGCAGTTGCCCTGCACGGAACAGTAAACTGTACGTGTTCTATAGAAATGTTGTTTTTGGTAAAGAAGCAAAAGTGTAGCAAAGATGCAAGACGCTGATATTAAATGGGTATGCTTTAAAAAAAAGTTTATTTCATTTATTGAGCTTCAAAGTCCATAGAATCAGCCAGATTTTTTTTTATTTTTTTATTTTGGGAAAATGAAGAATAATCACATTCTTTTGAATATCCCTTTTTTTAAAAGGGAAACCTTACCAAAACAAGTAACAGATAAGTAATACTGACTCCAAATCTTTCCCTATCCCTGTTTCCATGCTTGTAGTAAGATAGGATGCAAGAAAAGCAGGGCTGTTCCTGGTTGAAATGAATAGAATAGAATAGAATAGAATAGAATAGAATAGCATAGGATAGGATAGGATAGGATAGGATAGGATAGGATAGAATAGAATAGAATAGAATAGGGGTAGTCAACCTTGGCTCTTTTATGACTCGTGGACTTCAACTCCCAGAATTCCTGAGCCAGCACAGCTGGCTCAGGAATTCTGGGAGTTGAAGTCCACGAGTCATAAAAGAGCCAAGGTTGACTACCCCTGGAATAGAATGTAGATATCCTCTTTTTTTGGCCTTTGTTAACCTCTCTGTTTCTGAAATAGCTGGGACAGAGACAGGCTGGTTAAGGACAGCCTTAGGCCAGGTTGAAGTTGAGGTCATCCAGGGAGAAGGAACCGGCCATTCTAACCTCAATAGACAGAAGGCCTTAATCTTGCTCTCCACTTCTCCCAATCTGAAAAATAACAAATGCTCCAAAAGCATTTTCCTATTTCTAATCTAAATGGCACTCAAAGACCTGGGTTTAAGATGGATTTCAGCAGACTCGTGGATTACAGGTGTTTGGGACTAAATCGTGAGAGACTGAGAATTAAAGAAGCTGAAGAACGAAACATCTGGAAAGTATCTTGCCCAGCATTGATCTAAACTCAAATAATGAAGGAGGGCATATTTGTGCTTTCCTGCCGTGTGTTATCCAGAAGGCAGTAAGGTGAAACTGAAACCCAAAGAAACCTAGAGAACTTTCTGTGAGAGAGCCATCTAGGGCAGGGCTTTTCAACCTTTTCACCCATTATACCACTTTTAGGATATGGCAACATCCGAGTACCACCAGTCGCCTAGCAAGGTGTCAAAAACCTGATGACCCAAAAAAAAATAAATGAAAAAAGTGATAAAGTACAGGTAGTCCTTGACTTACAACAGTTCATTTAGTGACTCTTAGAAGTTACAATGGCACTGAAAAAAGTGCCCCCCAAGCCATAGCCGAGCAAGACACCTGCCTGCCCATCCGGCAGCACTCTTCTTCCTGTCCAAGGTTTTCATTGTTGTGAGCATTTCTGTTCAGGATTGGCAGCGGGGGTGGGGTGGGGAGTGTTTGGTTTTTATTCCCCCCGTCTTGATGGGTGGTTGCAGCAGGTTTTGGTCAATTCACATGACCCTGGGACACTGACCGTCATAAATATGAATCAGTTGCCAAGCATCTGAATATAAATCACAAGACCCTGGAGATGCTGCAACATTCCAGCTGATCGGCGCTTCTTCTGGGCTCAGCAGAAGCACCAGGATCAGTGCCACTTTCCAGCTGATTGGTGCTTCTTCAGGGCTCAGCAGAAGCATCAGGATCAGTGCTGAGCTCCAGCTGGAGCCTGGCACTGATTCTGGTGCTTCCGCTGAGCCCTGCAGCTCCAGCCATCTGTCACTCAGGCTTGTGTGGTGCTGCCACCGATTCAGCTCATTCCCCTCCCCACTACCACTTTTCTAGGATGGTTGCGTACCACCTGCCAGGTGCCAATGTACCACAGGTGGTACTCGTACCACTGGTTGAAAAGCCCTGATCTAGGGTACTGTGAAGGTCATGTTGGAATGGCGTAGTATGACCTTACGAGAGCATGTCCTTACTTTACCTTTCAAATCTCGAAACACATACAGTCAGGGCAATGGTGGTGAATGGGTTAGAGTCCATTCAGACTGAGGTGACAGGTAAGCCATAAAAGAATATGGTCTTTAACCCCAGATTACAGTTTGTAGCCAGGATTTAGAACTGTAATTCTCTACTTCTGATAGGTCAGTCTGATTTGCCATAGAACGTCCAGATTCGAGCTGCAAAAATCTTCTTCATGGCAGCAAAGAGATAAAAAGAATATTCTTTGTTGTCCTTTAATGGCCATACAGATGTGATTGACTCACTTTAGCCTTTGACACCCCAAATAATTTATGTGTGCAACTGAACAGCAGACAGATTTGAGCAGACATGAAAGACAAAGCTTTTGAACTCTTAACAAAATCATCTTAATCTTGTCAATGTGTACTTCCATAATCAGAATCTCCTCCCCGAATGTAACCGATTATGATTGTCTCTATTAGTTTTTATTGCAACTCATGAGATAGATCAAATCAAATCTTTATTACAGCCATGGATCAACAAAGAGAGATAGACCTGTGAGTAAATAAAATGATAAAACAGTTTTAAAATGTTATTCTTTTATCCCACCATTTTATATGTATAAAAACATACCTACTGAATATTACTACTATTACTAATAATACTGACATTAGGAGTCACCATGCCCTGAAGATATACTCAGACCACAACAGATAAGAAGAGTCTATTACTTCACTTTATTCTCTATCTCATAGCGATTTTGTTTCAACAAATCATAACTCCCTTTCAGAATTTAATTGTCACAAGAAACTTTGCTTACTTTCAACCAGCTGAGAAAGGAAGATGCATCTGAGTTCAGGGTTTGTTCAAGACATTTTAAAACCATGTCTAAAATAGACCTAATTAGGTAGCCTAGTTTGTTCTGACAAGCAATGGGTTCCTATGATTTCAAGCAACAAGAGCTCATTTGTATCAATTGGATCTCAAAATCCTAACTGGATATTTTTAAATAGTCATGATGTAGACTCAAATCAAATCTTTATTATAGTCACAGAGGAGCAGAGTGAGATAGGCTTAAATAGTCTATTTAAAAAAAAACAAAAAAAAAACAACCAACCCTCTCACCTCCAATCAACCATTCTGGTATGCTGGTTTATTTATTCTATTTGTGTTTTTCTGAATGAATAAAGATAGTGATTTGTTCTTGCATAGAAAGGATGTGCCTTACTGTTGAAATTCACTTCTTTAACTGCTACGTTTAGCAGCATTTCTCTTTCCTATAGCTAAATAGGTTCATAACTTATTTGGATATAGAACATCAATCTGTTAAAAAATACAGAAATCAGACACATGACAAGTCTATTAGTTTATCCAGTTCACACTAATGTCTTATCTATTCTGTCCAAGAGGGGTTTAATCTGGAATTTTGATAACCGCGGAGTCAAAAAGTGCCAGTGAGTGAAACAGAAACAAAGTACTGAGACTATTGCTAAGTGATGGCCTCTTCTCCAACAAATTTGCATGCCTTGACAAGCCTTGGCAGTCGAAATTGTAGATTCTTTTTGTGATAACCGATTCAAGAAGGTGATCTGATCTCACTTAACAGAGCTGATCTCAGGAGGGAAAATCCACTAACCACACGGACATATTTGTGTGAGGTGGCCCATCCAAGGATGAAGGCTAGTGAATAAGGGAATGAGATATGTGAAATTTGGGATCATGTTTCACTTCAACTAAGGACCTGCTATATCAGTGATGGCAAACCTTTTAGAGACGGAGTGCCCAAAAACTGGCCCGGCCCCCGCCCCGCCCCCTGCTCCGCCCACCCGCAGGGCCACTCACCACAGATCGCCCAGGCAGCCTTGCAGCACCATGGCAGCCATGCCCTCCATCCACACCCTGCAGCATCATCTGCATGTCATGGGGCGCGAGGGTGGAGTCTTGCCCCTACTGCCCAGCTGCCATGTGCTTGGCTGCGCAGCTCCGCATGGGTCACGCTTGGGGGAGCCTCTCTGGGCAGGCTGCTGGTGGGGTTGGGGTTGCAGGGGGAGGCGGGGCTGGGGCAATGGCATGTGTGCCCACAGAGAGGGCTCTCAGTGCCACCTCTGGCATGCATGCCATAGGTTCGCCACCACTGTGCCATATGATCTAATGAAAGTTATTTACCCAAGATTTTAATTTTCCAGCTGTAAAATGGGAGTAGTAGGGGACTACTAGACAAAACTACAATACTATAAACCAAGGTTACAATGATGGAAGATAGTAAATTGGAAATTAGAAGTAGCACACCACTGCTATCCTTTTCCATGTCAGGAGCTCCAAATCTTTAGGGCAGATTTTCAAGAAAATATCTGGAGTATGAGGAAGTTACATTTTTGGAATTTCAGCCTGCCATATAGTCATTGTGTCAAAACAGTGACCTATATGTGCAGTATAAGCGGTCATGACTGTGGACCACATTTCCATGATAGTGTGTAATGAATTTTTTTTGTTAAAGGAACTCAGCATCATTGTAAAACAAGTTTAAAATGTGCATAATATTTTCAACAGTTTTTAGCAATTGCAATCTGGCCCTAGCCCATTTTCCAACACATTCACACAAAAATTCACAGACAAAACTGCTACAGGTTTCAGATTTAAGGTGTTTACCACCAGCCTTCGCCCTTACTTCCAATTGTCCCTTTTCAAAAATTAGATCCTGACCTGCAAGGAAGCTTATACTCATATATGCATCAAGATGGAAACTGCAAACAATAATTGGGGGGGGGAGGCTGAATCTGGAAGTGAATATATAAATATTCTCTTTTGAGGGAATCGAGAAATAGCAACTGAGACTGCAATAGGAGGGGACCAGGGTAAAAGCAGCTGTCTGATTAAGAGAAGATGTTTCACTGCAGCACAATCAGTAAAAAAATTTAGCCACCACTGGAGGAAAATGAGATCCAATGACACCTTTCCTGCGTTCTTCTTTAATGGCCAAGCCAGTGTACAAAGTGCGACTGAAGATCTGGGTTCAGATTTCCCATTCCACCAAGAGAGTTTACCAACAGTAGATAGGAAACATATGATGATCTCATTCTCTTGAGTTCTCATTGCTTAGACTTACTGGGTGGCCTTGGGCAAGCCCTGCTGGTTGCCTACAATTTTGCTGGCAAGATTCCTGTAACGCTTTGCAGCTGCGTGACAAGACTTCCATCTCATCTGAAAGCAGCTGAAAGCATCAGAGCTCTGCTAGAAAAAAGCGTTGACAACCCCATCTCTTGTTTTCAGCTATTCATCTGTAGGAGGCGTAAAAAAGGAATGTGGGAGAGCTGTGATGAACATATAATGACTGCAAATCCCTCTGTGTTTCCAAAGTTGTCATGCAATGCTCTCTACACACTGCCTATATCCATAGCTAGATAGTGGGGACTGCAGATGATGGTGTGGCTTTCTAGCTAGTTTTTCCCCTCCATCTCAGGTAACAAATGAGTGGTTGCTGCTGACACTACCTCATTCTACTGTGAGTGTTCTCACTTGGTCACTCAGATCTGGAGGTTTACTGAACTTGGAGCAAGCATCACACTTGGAATTGTTCTCTCACTTGCAGTAGGTGGGGGCACAAAGTGGACTTTAGTCCATCTCAGAAAGCTAAGCAGGGTTGCATTGATTAGTACTTGAACAGGAAATCACTAGAGCTATGGGTTGGATGGAAAAGTTGAAAAAAAATCCCAGCAGGCAATGCAAACCACTTCTAATAACATGGCCAAGAAAATTGTCTGGATGGGTCCATGATGTCACTAAGAGTCCAGCTTGATTCAAAAGGAGATTTCCTTCCTTTTTTTTTATAAATAACTCAAGGCAGGGAACATACTTAATACTCCTCCTATTTTCCAACACAACAACAACCCTGTGAGGTGGCTTGGGCTGAGACAGTGACTGGCCCAATCACCCAGCTGGCTTTTATGCCCAAGTCAGGACTAGAACTCTCAGACTCCTGCTTTCTAGCTTAGCGCCTTAACCACTAGACCAGGGATCCCCAACCTTGGCAACTTTAAGATTTGTGGACTTCAACTTCCAGAGCTGGCTGAGGAATTCTGGGAGTTGAAGTCCACAAGTTGCACTAGACCAAACTGGCTCTCACTTTAGAAAAAGCAAAAGGTACCCTTCTATTTTTAGCATTTTAGTATTGTCAGAATAAGATTTCCTGATCCAGGGAACTATACCTATTGGCTATCCTTGTTGGAAACAGCTGAGTGTTGGCTTCTGGCAACATGCCAAGTGGATTTGACGACACCAGCCAATTTCAGTTTGTATTCCAAGCCCAAGATTCTCTCACATTTTAATGGGCCTAATCCCATATATTTGAACACTGAATGGCAGTTGCTGCCTTTAACAGATCTGCAGAGTGCTGGTCTTGCTTCCCTAAATGGATTGAGGTGGCCACATGCACTGTTAAAGAGTAACAATGTTTATGTGCAAAAGTTAGCAAGTAAAGGTACACACAGCCAAGTATACACTGCTAATTATACTGTAGAAAATGCTTGTTGGGGAAGAATACTCACCTACATAATTGTGACCAGATTGCAAAGATGCGTGCACACTCAGAAGGCAAAATTCCTGTGTTTGTCCTCCATTCCTCTTTAAACGATGATAGATTGTACACATGTGCCTTCCAGTCTCCCTCACGCATGCATGCTGGAAGCAATGTGAAGTTACTCACAAGCCAATATTCCCCAACAGACCTAGCCAATCATGTGTCCATAGAGACATGTTGCTTCGTGTTCCTTCTGATTTCAAGCCCACCCTGGTCTTATGCAGGGATTTCATTTTGCTTAGCACTAAATGCCAAAAGTCCTCACCCTGGGGAGCTGCACCACAGCACTCTCCAAGCAAGTTAAGTTCCTCTCAGGATCTGAGAAATCTCTCAGGAAATTTATGTCACAGATCATCAGGCTGGAGGATCCCTGAATAGGTGAAATGCCACCCAGAAGGCCATTAGCCCCCAACCCAAAGGCTATTAGTTCCAATCTTGCGCTAGGCAGGCTGAAAACAAGATGTGCTGTTCATATGGGCTGCAGTACGAGAGGATCTTGCTGGAGTCACTGTGGACATCCGAAGGGTGCCATGATACAGGCCAGCCTAGCTGCAGCAGGGAAGGGTGATGAGAGGGGCTGTGGCTGGAATGAGAGCTCCCTTGTCTGGTGGTTAAAAAAAAGGGGGGGGGATAGAAAACTAGAGGGGAAGAAAGGTGAGATGGGGAAATGAGAACCGGCTGACTAAGAAGGATGAAGCCGAGGGGGGAGGCTTGCCTGTGTGTGGCATTTGGGAGTGTCTCCCTCCCTCCCTCCTTCCCGTCACTCCTTCCAAAGGGGAATGAGACAGAGAGGAACCCCCCACCAACCCCACCACATACTCCTTGAAGGGAGGGAAGGAGGGGGGGATAGGCAGAACCCTTTGCCCCGCTGGGAGAAATGGGATTCATTGCCGGTACGAAGGGCCGGGACCTTCCGCTTGAGTTCCTCCTTTCAGAGCTCATCTCTTTCCATTGTTGGGATGTCACTAAGGAAGAATACGTGGAGGGGGCGTGGGGGGGCAAGAGGGGGCTCAGAGGGTGCTGGGAAGGGTCGGGAGCACAAGGCGGGGAAGCAGATACAGGAAGGGCCGCTGTCTTTGCTCCTGCCCCAGAAAGGCGGGCAGAGCTGAGGGCTGGGCAGAACATTCTTGAGGGTTCTCTATCCTTTTTTGCTCATGGTCTGGGGGTTTACAGATTTTTCTTTTTATATCTGCACTGTTTTTAAAATGCACACATGCACACACGCACACACACTTTATGAAATAGCATAATGATCAGAGTGCAGCCGGATTAAATCAAAGGCAATCCAACATCCTGTTGCCAAATCCAGCAAGCTAAATGCTTCTAAGGAGTTGATAAGTTCAGGCAAGAAAGCAACTACCCTCCCCAACCTTTGCCCTTAGTGACTGGGACTCTGAGCTAGACAGCCATATAACATGGAGGTTTGGTTTAATATGGAAACCATTTAAGTCTGGTGGCTGACACCTGTTGGCAAATTACAGATTACATTCAATCTGTAGTGTGCAGCTCTCTGGGTATTTTGTTTCACTTGAAAAGTGTAGAAAGAGGAGGAAACCCAGATTGGAGCTGCAACCCCCCCTCTCTCTCTCCCTCTCCCTCCCCCCCCCTCTCACTCTCTGTTAGGGTGGTGGTGGTTTCATCTTTTTTCCATAGCCACAATTACTCAAAAATTACTCCCTGGGTGAAGCAATTAAAGCTAGTAAAAAACGTTCCTACTGGCACTGAATTGGGAATGATTTCCAGGGAAACACAATATAGCCAAGAGGGTGCGATTAAACATTTCTATTTCTTTGGCTGATTTCAGAAACTGCTACTTACTTAATACTTGGAGGGGAGACCACCTGGGGATTCCAGAACTTTTGGCTAGACTGGAAAGTCAAAACACTTCTCAGGAGAAACAGCGGCAAACCATTACTGTAGTTGTGCCAAGGAAATTGCATAGATTCTGTCACCAGGAGTGGAGCTTGACTTAAGAGATGGAGGGAAAAAATTACCTGGGTCTTGCCCTTGCCTCCTTCTTTACACTGCCCAAGAAGATGCATTTACAAGTACAGGTAGTTTTCGATTTACAACCATTCATTTACTGACTCTTTGAAATTACGACAAATGGAAAAATTGTGTTACAATTGGTTTTCGCCCTTACAACTGTCTCAGCGTCCTACAGTCATGTGTTTAAAATTCGAGTGCTTGGACACTGGCATGTATTTACGACAGCTGCAGCATCCCAGGCTCACCATCTGCAATCTTCTCAGCCAATTTCTGACAAACTCAGTGGAGAAAGTCAGATTCGCTTAATGACTACTTAACAACTGCAGTGATTTGCTTACCAATTGTGGCAGAAAAGATTGTAAAACTGGGCCCCCATTCACTTAACAATGGACCTACTTAGCAATAGAAATTCTTACCCCAATTGTGGACATAAATCAAGGACTACTTGTATGGGCAGAGGGGGCACCCTCAACTGCACACCATCATTTCACTGAGCTTTCCATTATGACTTCCAAACTTCTTTCCTGATCAATCATTTTCAACTCAAGGGTTAGCTCTACATATAAATTTTGAAATTTGCAGTAACATGCACCACTTTATAATCACAAGTAGTAAGGAAACTGCTTAAAATACCTGTCTGAATCCTTCTGGTGCGTTTCAATCTCCCTTCTAACCCATAGTGCTTGCCACTAACATTCCCCAAAAGAACAAACTGTCAGACTTACTACTGCAGGTTGTTCCAAACAATAAAGCTACCATTTTAATCCTTTGCTGTAAAAGTATCTAGAAGGCAATAAGAAAGTCAACTCCTAGACATGATAACTGTGAAAACACTGAATAAATGCAGGAACCGACTTTCAAGTGCATCTGAAAATCTCAGTTCTTTTTAATTATTTTCAAATAGCCAAATGTCAAATGCAGATTACTAGTGTGTAAATTACGTAAAAGTATTTACGGGTAAGGAATGTCTGGTGAAAATCACAGAAGGCCGAACATTTTTTTGCAAGTCGGGAATGAGCTTCAGGTAATCTGTAACTTTTTGTAACTTTTGCAAGACAAGGAGGAAATATTATGAGATTATTTGTACTACTGCTTGTTAATAAAATTGTAACTTTACTGCCTAATAGCTTCCCTATTCTGGTGCCCTCCGTAATTGCCAGACAATGTAGCCTTTGGCTAGACTGACTAGGCAAGACAGGAATTTCATTCTAGTACATCTGGATGGTATAACAAAGCAGGAGAAGGCTGTTGTTAAATTTAGCTATAGATTACTTTTGCTTTTATGCATTAATTTTCCATTTATCTCTGATCAGTACATGTAACATCCTGCAAACAGAATTAACTACTGTAGTTCTGTTAGGGATGCTATGAATATGAAAGGTTTTCTGGTGTAGTTGAATTAAAAATGCATGAAGTTTTTTTCCCTCTAATTCAGCAGCTGTGACACAACTTATTTGTGTTTAAAAAGAGAAAATCCAAATAATCAGAAAGAAATATGTGGGAGTATATTCCCTGCCCGATTCCTCCTTTTCTACCAAACAGCTGTTCAACAGGATTATTTTCACTGTTCAAAAAAACCCCTCTGTGCATGCTCTTATTGTCTCACAATCTGTTAGTGAGAGGAACAATTGACAAGATTAGTTCAACAGGGAAGCAACACTGAAAATGTGTATTTGCTCTGACTTTAAATATTTGTTTGGCCACGCAATGAATAAGGCCTTCCATTACAACAGCTAAGTAGCTAAGTATGTTAGGATTAGAAAATTTAGCATCCTTTTTCCATCTTTTGTGTGTATGTGTGTGTGTGTGTGTATACATATGTGTTTCCTAAAAAATTTTGGATTGCTAACAAAGAATTAAGGAGGACTGGGATAGCTATTTCGAGCTGGTTAGCTCTCATCAGCCAGACATACCCTTCTGAGATTCGAACCTGGGCTGCTTGCACGTTAGGCAGCTGTGTTGACCTTAAGCCACAGGCTCTTTCTCACTTTGTCAGCTGTATCATGGAGGGAAGAGACCAGAGGAGGAGATTCATCTTGAGTGTTGTTTTTTTTTTGATGCACCCTGTCGGCCCAAATATGGGAGGAAGAAATCGTTTATATATATATAAAATCACAGTGTTTGTAAATCCTTTTTAATATCATTCCAGAGAGGCACATAATTATTTTAAAACAGTTTTGTATTTCTGTATGTCAATAGAACCCCCAAATATTTCACCTTTTTCTCAACTTTAAAACCTTTTGTATATTTCTTGAGATGAACGAAATTTGGAAAACCAAGAGTGTTACAACAAAAAACATTTCTTGCCTTCCTTATTGCTTTTTCAAGAGACCCTCAAGGCAATGGTTATTGCTTTAAAAAAGCCCCCCAAAGCCATAACTATTATATTTAAAGTTTGATTTAAAGAAAACATTGTTTAGTTTAGTGTATATGGTCTAATCAAGCACATAGGAAATTAAAAGAAGAGACACTTGAAAAATGAATAATAGAGGCTTGCTGTCCCAGACATGACTGGCATTTCAGATTAATATGTGAACATTTTCAGTCACTCTCTTTTCTGGATGTTTGGCCTCATACACAAATCATATCTACCAATTTTTCTAACTATCCTTTATGGTACAGGTGTCAAACTTGCCACATCACGTGACGTGTTGCAATGAATCGTGACTTTTTTTGCATTGCTGGAGCTGGGGTGGGCGCGGCCTCCGCATGATGCAGCTGGCCCACGGGCCGGCAGTTTGACACCCCTGCTTTATCACTTCTGTCATTTCTTCTAATCTCCACTCCCTTCCAGACTGATGCTCCTTTCCCATTGGTCTTTGAAACTAAAACTCTCCTTCGAGTTGAGTGCAAAAACTTACAACTTCGTGGCTGTGGCTGGGTAGACCTCTTCGTGGTACCATGGAAATGCTTTGCCACTGCTCCCTTTTGGAATTATTTTTTTTGAATTTCCTGCTGTAGTTTACAACCCTGCTATTCCCTGGTGGTCCCCATCTGAGTATAAAACTGCTTAGTTTGCAAACCCAGACAAGATCAGTCAAAGGCTGCCACAGGCTAAGATGATTTGCTTTAACCAACAGTATTATAAACTACACTATTTTTGTGTACCCTGATTTGTTTTCTATTAATAACATGGGTTCTTCTACCTGACTTGAATTTTATAGCTTAAGGTTGGATTGGGCTGAAGCAGGGAGAAGAAGGGAGGGAGGGAGGGAGGGAGGGAAGGAAGGAAGGAAGGAAGGAAGGGGGGAGGGAGGGAGGGAGGGAGGGAGGGAAGGAAGGATCTATTTTGGGATTCTGTTTCATCTCAGTGCTCCTTGATATTAAGAAAATCTAACCACTTGCAAAATATCTTCATTCACCAACTGGAGGATTACCATCTTGATATAAGCTCAGCAGTTCCAATTATCCTAATAGTGACATCAAGAGATATAAGGTGCTTCTGCTAGGGTCATCTTTTTTAGCTAGGCTGAATGGTGAGAGGTAAACCAAAGGGGGAGGAAGGCAACTACCTAGAGGAAGGCAGAAGAAGGCAAAGGCCAATGACTTCACTACTATTGTTCCCAAAACCTTTTAGGGAGATGAATGGAAGGTTTAGACAAATTTAGGAACCTGGTGGTGATATCCCAACATCCCCTTCCACTGAAAAACATTACTCTGGTTACTAAGGAAGAGGATCTAATTTCCACAAATAGATCTGGAAGGACATCCATGGCTACCTATAAGACACACCAAAGTCTGCTCACAGATAATGCTAGTATTAAAAGTGCAGAGAGACATAGAGTTGAACAGAATAAAAGACATTCTCAAAGAGAACTTGAACTTGCTGAAAGAGGAAGAAAAAATTTAATGAATTGGATGCCTTGGATAAATTTGGAGGAATCATGTTGACTTAGATTATTATATAATTGGGCATAAATGGCAACTTGTTTGCTGTTATGACTGTTGGCCAAGTGCCTCACGATCACATGATTGTCATTTGCAAGGTTTTCAGAACAAGCTATCATCATAGACAGTGAAGGATAGAAGGAAAGTCTTAAACATCACAAATGATCTCTAAGGTGAAATGCTAACTTCCATTTCATTTATTAAAATACTATACCAGGGGTAGGCAACCTTGGCTATGCTGACTCAGGAATTCTGTGAGTTGAAGTCCACGAGTCATAAAACAGCCAAGGTTGCCTACCCCAATACTATACCATTAATGACATATCACCTAAATTTTTGAACTTTTTTTTTGACACTGGTAAGTTAAGAGTCTGAATGTCCATATTTTCTTTTCAGATCTTTACAAATTTTAAAAGGAAATCCATTATTTCACTAGAATATTGATATTTCTATCTGTAAAATAAAAATGATTGGAATTTATATTTATAGAACTATAGCTAGAACAACTCTAGGGGCCAAAGGCAGGATGTTTACCTAGGTTTTTTTTTATAATCCCGTCTCTGAAAAGAATGCATATTGTTTCAGTTACCTATGAATGCAATCTGATAACTATTGATATATTAGATGCAAATGCATTTGCCAAGCTAACAAACTACCTATATCTGCTAAATTGGATTGAAAATTAAACTAAATTGGACTAAAATTCTTAGCTGGAATTGCTTATCTAGATAAATAATCCTACTTAGTGAAAATTTACTTATCTAGTAATAGCAAATGAAGAATTCAACAATGAGCGAAGAGATTATTGTTATACAATTCATGTATGTACAGTCTCCTTCCAATTAAGTTCAACTTAGGTGACTACATGGACATGTCCATGATGTCTCCTTGCCATATCAACAAGTGGTGGTTCTCCATTCTCTTCTTCAGGAAACTCTTCTAATTTGCACCCTGGGTATTTTTGGGAGGTCCCAGTTCTAACCAAGTCCAACACTCCTGAGCTGTTCAAGATCAGCCAAGGTCTTACAACAAAACCAATAGTTTTATAGCTCCGTAAAAGCTCCATTAAAGAGATTTAAAGGAATGAATGAGCATAGTTCCTGGTATTAGAAATTGCTACATTCAAAAATCGGAAGAATATTTGTCAGTTCTCAGAAAACCCCAGAAGATTCCATTATTCAAGAATAAAAAAAAAAAAGTCTATTGCTGAACTATGATTTGCAAGCAAATGTGATTCTATTTGTTTTGTGTTCAGTCAGAATCAGGTCTTTCTTGCTAATACTGGTGTATGTTAACATAACAAAGTAAAAAAGATTGTGTCCTCACTACCGTAGACATTACAGTGTCACAAATGTCTTCTTATTTCTTGGACTTAATAATTAATACATATTAATTTATTAATTAATCATAGTTATTACAACACTAAAATTAACGTAAATATGTATCACACAGAGATTGTGTACGTTTGTGTGTATCTGTGTAGTTACAGTGTCTCTATATAATCTACATATCCTATGTGTGTGTGTTGTAGATTTTATATTTCTGCTGTAAGCTTTAAAAGACGAAAATATCTGCACAATATACCTACATGTAATGGCCTTTCTGTTGTCATCCAAATTCTGCTACTGCTGTTTGCTGGAATTGGTTTCCCAACTTTCTCATAACAGTAAGCCAAAGCAACTGCAGAATTCAGTTTTTCCAAATGTAGAATTTTGCTAGATAATTAGACACACAGATATTTTGCTGGCTTGTATGCATGCTTGCTTGCTTGCTTAAAGGCCAACAAATCCAAACAGATTCATTTCAGTTTATAGTCAATATTTTTTTTAAGAACAGCTTATAAAGATGTCTACGGGTTGAGTGGGAAGCCATTTGAGGGCTGTTGAAATGGTTAAAAATGGGGCATACATACCCAAATCAGATTCCAACAAGAATAGGATAACAAGCTGAATGAAATGAAACCCTAGAAAGAAATTTGAAAAGTTTTATAGCAGTCAGGAAACTGTTGTCACTTGGGACTAGTATATTCCAAAAGAAAGTAAAAACCAGGCCAGAATAGAAACAGAGAGCGCAAGGAGTGTGGAAAAGCAACACTATTTCCAGAGGTGTGAAAAACTGGCCAATGAGGAAAAATACGTGGGAGAGGCAGGTGATTTGTGACAGCAAAAAGGCTATGCTCCTTGCCACCAATCCAGGGCATAAATCCAGCTCCTGGGAAGTGCCAGGGCACTTAGCCTGGGATCTGTGTCACTCCAAGAGATGTTTTCCCTCGTCATCTTGTTTGACACACAAACACTCCTCTTCCCCTCCACTCCACTTGCCTGCTCCCTTCTCTATTCAACAAATGCCAGCTAATTCCTGAACAAACTCTACTATTTGCCTTCGCACACCCCTCCGCCACAGCTCCCCCTTTGCAGGCAACATGACCCACAAGAGGTTTGAAGTGCCATGTTGACAAATCTTGCCGCCTGCCTGATCCAGGAGGGGAGGAGGGGACAGACACCCAAGAGCTCCCAAGTGTCCAAATAAGGCTAATTTCTCCAAGCCCCAAATGTAAAAACATAGGAATACACCACTTCCAGCTACCGCATCTTTTGCTGCAGCTCCTGCTGCACCTGGGGCAGACAGGTAAATTGCTCCGTTCCTGCATTTATACAATTCATTCTCCAACTCTCAAAACGGCACAATCTACCCACAACTAGTTGGGATCAGCAGGCGTGGTTGATGCAATACAAACGTAAGGAGCTAAAGAAGGCTTAGAAAGGGAGAAACAATTCCCCAAAGGCCAGCTGATTTTGGGAGGGGGGGAATGCAAAGAGCAAATATACATGACAATATTCTTATGAATGCATTATTTTATTGTTGATCCTTGGCGCTTATTATTTTCTACCTGCTACCAGCCACGTACCCTTTTTCAAAAACTGGCCAATTTTGTCTCCTGATGCCCTGAGAAAAAGAAGGGTGCCCGGTTGAGAGGAAGAGAAGGAAACACTGCAAAGGCTGAATTTGAATAGTTTGCTGCCAGGCATCTGGCAGATCAACCGAAACGCAGTGTCTGTCAGGCAGGACCGCCCATCTGACAGATCGGGTTCCAGACCCAGACAACAGTACCAGGGTAAGCGGCCCTTTCGTGGGGGAGGTCGCCTCTTTAGGAGGTCTAAGTGACTCCTGGGAGGCGGCTCCCATAGGTGGCAGACTAACTCTGTTCGCCCACCAGTGGGAAGTCACTACCACAGACTCCTGGGTCCTACAAACCATCCGATATGGTCTGTCCCTAGAATTCGTGTCCCATCCACCCAGGCGCTTCATTTCTTGTCCACAATCAAGGAACCCAGTCAAAAGGGGCCTTATGCACGAGGTCATTTGTCATCTCCTGGAGATAAGGGCCATAGAACTGGTGCTGGTTGGTCGGCAGGGGAGGGGATTCTATTCCATCCTCTTTGTGGTCCCCAAGGCCTCGGGAGGATGGAGGCCGATTCTCCACCTCAAAGGTCTGAACTCCCATATTGCATACAGGAAATTCAAGATGCAAACACTCCAGTCCATCTTAGGCAGCATAAGGAAGGGAGACTTCCTGACGTCCATAGACCTCACGGAAGCATACCTTCACATCCCCATCCTCCCCGACCACTGGCAGTTCCTCAGGTTCTGTTATATGGGACATCATTACCAGTACAGAGCCCTGCCGTTTGGCCTTTCATCAGCCCCAAGGGTGTTTACCAAGATCCTGGCAGTGCTAGCTGCACACTTGAGACTGGTGCCGGTACGCATTCAATGCTATCGGGACGACATTCTCATCCAGTCGCCTTCCCTTTCGGCCGCCCAGTCGGACCTAACATTGTCCATCAGGGTCTTCCAGGACCACGGGTTCTTGGTGAACTTTCAAAAGAGCCAGACAGTTCCCTCGACCCGACTTCTGCACCTAGGAGCCGTCATAGACACAGACATCTGTCAGGTCTACCTTTCCCAGGAACGTCAGGACAGCATCCAGACCCTGGTCCTCAAGGTATGCAGGGAGCGCATGGTGACACTGGCTCTGCTCTCCCAATTGTCCACTGCTTAGTTTAAGAAAAACTCCAATGGATCAGATGAAGAGATAGGAACCTTTCTTATTTTCTCTGGAGAGGCTGCATTTTCTTGTGGACAATGTGTAGTTCTCTAGCCTGTTGGCTGCAGGACTAAATTCATACCATTTGCAGATTCCTTTCTCTCTTTCAGCCTCATGTGCGCTGCAAGGTCTCATCCCATCTCTCCCAACCTGACACCCCATAAATTTGTTAAGACTCCCAGAATTTCCAAGAACTTGAAAGACATAAAGGAAAACTATTCTGCTTCTCCTAATTATTAACTTGATTATCTCCACAATGTTCACTACTGATATACAATTATAGGACACACACCCGTTTCTATCGCCTTCTCTCTTTTCTCTCTTTCTATCTCTAGCTATCTATTTCTCCCACACTTTTTCTATCTCTATATATCTATTTCTTTTTCTCTATTTCTATTTCTATTTCTCTATCACATAGTTGCCCTCTCTCCCTCCCTCTCCCTACCTATGAATAATATCGTAGTGCCTTTGTAAAACCACCATGACTAATAATAATAATAATAATAAAATTAAACCGCATAAAAAAGACGTGTGATTATTATTATACATCTAATCCAGTGATGGCAAACCTTTTAGAGACTGAGGGTCCAAACTGCAACCCAAAACCCACTTATGCATCGTCAGGTGCTGGGTGGGTGTGGCCTATTGGGTGGGTGTGGCTGCGGTGGTAATGGCAGATTGGATGGGACTAAAAAGTTCGATCAATCAGTTCCAACTTTGCAAGATCTTTTTTTTTTCCCGTGAGAAGTTGAAATTGACTGATTGATTGAACCTTTTTTTTTTTGCACACGGCGGAGGCCTATAATAATAATAATAATAATAGTAAAGTTGGAAGGGACCTTGAAGGTCATCTAGTCCAACCCCCTGCTCAGGCAGGAAACCCTATACCATTTCGGACAAATGGCTGTCCAGTCTCTTCTTAAAAACTTCCAGTGTTGGAGCATTCACCGCTTCTGGAGGCAGGTTGTTCCACTGGTTAATTGTTCTCACTGTCAGGA
>NW_015388928.1:21257-44797 GCF_001527695.2 Protobothrops mucrosquamatus
CATCTGGTCCTGGCGATTTGAACTCGTCTAGGCTGGACAGGTGCTCACTTACTATTTTCTTGCCTATCTTGACTTGTGTTTCTATTCTGTTTTTTATGGCACTATTTTTGATAGGTTGGTCTGTTTTTTCCTTTTGTGTAAAGACAGATGCAAAAAACGAGTTAAATAGTTCCGCTTTCTCCCTGTTGCTTGTCACCTTTTAACTTTAAATAAAGTTTAAATAAAGTTCTGAAAACAAAGAGGAAACTATGCAAAAAGTGAAATAATGAAGGCAAAAATGTACATTAAGAAATGTTTTAAAATATATTTTTAAAATTGCTGTATTATTAAAAAACACTATGTGCTATGACCAACATTAAAATTCCTGTTCCCATCCATCCATCCATCCATCCATCCATCCATCCATCCATCCATCCATCCAGACTTCTGAAATGAGAAGGAAACTGAGCTGGATAAGAAGAAAGTGAATTTGCAATACTTCTATTAGCCAATCCTCCTGGAAAATAAATACAAAAGAATAATAGAGAGAAGGAAATTTATGCCACAATTGTGAGAGGTGAGCACCTGTTGGGTGAGATAATGCTCGCAACACATCTTCTTTTCTTGGCAATAGCTTTTGCACAAGTTAAATTAATTTACAACTTAATTTGATTAAATTAAATTAATTGTGCTATTAGTCTTAAAAGTGCTGATCTTGCTTAGCAGTTTTGAAATCTGGCTCAGGGCTGATTCACATAACCACATTTAAATGCTAAGTTGTGGGTACACTGAATTTGCAGTGTACCATTTTAATGATCCCAAGTGGTTTGGATGCATATGAAAGGACTATATTGGCTGGTGCAGAAGGCGTCCCCTTTCAGCTGCCAATCTTCCAGCAAAGATATCAGGTGAAATTTCCTACCCACCTTTTCATTAAACAACAGACTGCTGTGCATTGTAATAATAATGCAGTTTTAAATGTGGTTTAAATATTTGAACATGTGGATTAGGAATTCCTCAAAACATTTGCCCGCATTTGGGTCAACTGATCAGGAATGCAATGTGAAGTCTATTTTGTACTTACAATGATATTTATAAATGGCACAAAGCAGGCATACAAAACTCCCCCAAACACACTGCATTTAAATATTATTATTAACAGTAATAATTTACATTTGTATGCTGCTTGGCTCTCAATGACTAATAAAATAAAAAAAAATAGGTGTAAAAAGATTTTTTCTGCATTATATTTCAAAATATTTAATAAGAAAGGAGAAAAAAATATTGTCATATAAGGTTTTGCGATATTTGACAGGAAATAATGGGATACTAAGTAAACTGAATTAATATTATGCATGGACTCATCAGGGAAGATTGGACGTGCCAGATTTATAAATTTCAAATGGTACTTTCCCTGAAAGACGGGTTGGTAAAAATGTAGGAGTATGCTTCCATGTGTAAATTAACAACACAATTGTAGATGGAAAGAAAATTATTATTGAATTAAATATTTTTTTTCTGTCTCAGTTGTGTTGATTTTTCATTGAACTAGAGAATTTGGCAACTGTTTGTTGATAATAACATTCAGAAAAAGTCACATTACAACTTTTCACTTTGTTTTCTTATTTAGTTTTGTTGTTTATTGCAGTACTCAATCTTGAGTACTTGGTTGTACTTGTTTCACTTATGAAATTTACTTTGACAAGCAGATCAGGTTATATAAAATTCAAGATTGCTACGATATTCAAATAATGAGGTTGAAGAGGAAGAATGAAGTCATATTTAGTCCCTTCATCAGAGAGAAAAATTCCATACTTTCCATCAGGAAAAAAAGTGTTTTGTTTCTCTTTTTTCCCTTTTATATTTTTTATCTAATAGCTTTTTTCCTCAGGTGCTGCTACACAATGCAATATTCCTTAAACTGTTCATCACTGATATACTACGATCAAGTAAAATTTGAACTGCATTATTTTAACAGATCATAGAATTCAACCTTTTGGGTAAATAATACTTTATTTCATTTTATCACTTTATTATATTTTGGTAAGGATTGAGGAAATTTGGCTCTGAATGCATTACTTGAATTTCAACAGATTTGGAGTTGGAAAAATGGAATTATACATTTTAAAATGCAACAAGCAAAACTTGCCCTTAGCCTTCAAAATCAAATTCCTTCTGTTACTTAAATGACTCAATTTAATAGGAACATTTATTAGGTTTGATTGGTATAAATAACAATGGGATTCTAGATTCTGTCAACTAATATCCAAATTGCAAAATAGAAATCATACAAGCATTGACAGTTATGTGTTGCTGTTAAATACTGATTGTGGCTGCATATTAATACTTTCTAGTAACAAATATTAGACAGCAGTTAATACTGTGAAAAATGGATAATTGGAAAGTCACTGGTTATCATATAAACATATACAAAAGAAATGCTATTCAGATGCACAAATAAAACAGAAAAGGAGCAAAGAGTGAATATATTTCTAATTTAGACTAAATGATATAACCAGGAATATTTATTGAGTGATCCATATTAAATCAGATGAACTGGCTGCAAATGCAGATAATAATCTTCCATTTCTTTTTGCTGCAATTTTATTTTGCACCCAAAGGCCATCTGATCTAGCAAAGTTGTAACAAGCTGCTTCATAATGACTAGAATTATGACCCTCCCAAAATGCTGCAGAGAAGTGACTTGCATTTCCTCTCTTGATTAGTATAAATAAATTAATATAAATATCAATGGGATTCTGTCACCTGGCCAGTCTTGAGGGAAGGCCTATATCTGCTTCTATGCCTTCCTAAACTATTGATAGAAGCATCTTGGCACAGAGTCACATTTATGGTACCTGCACCTGCAATTTACTTTTTAAAAAGAATGGTTTCCTTGGCTTCATTTCAAAAGTTAATTCGAAATCATTCATTTATTCTAGGTAGGGATATTTTTGCTATTTTTCACAGTGTGCAGGAAACAATCTTAATGGGATTTGCAACTGCAGCTCTCCCCTTATTCAGGGGAGCGAGGTTCAGGCTCCAATTCTCAGACCTCAGGGAATCCTGGCACAAAAATCTCAAAAAATATGAAAACCATGCAATACAATTCACTCCTAACTTACACAATCCGTGTTTTACCATGTTTGCAACATCAAAGCAGCAAGCCAGCAGCCCAGTTGCAGTGTGTAATAATTTCCACCCCTGCAAGAGCTACTACTGCGCAATGCATGATATTCAGAAAACATTTCTTTTTCGAATTGCATTCTCTTGCAGAACATCTAGACAGGGATGTCAAACTGGCAGCCCATGGGCTGGATGCGTCACGCGCAGGCCACGCCCACCCCGGCTCCGCAAAGGCAAAAAAGGTCACGATACGTCACAATACATCATGTGACGCAATCAAGTTTGATACCCGTGATCTAGGCACTCATGAGTTCATGAACTCAAGGAGTTCTGCAGAACAACAGTTGAGAAAGGTTGTTCCTGATTTGATCATGCAGGGTCAGCTATAAAACACCTGTCCCAGTTCTACAATACCGTTCCTGATTGGATCCTCCTTCTCAGGGCCTGTCTGCCAGCGAAACAAGCTGAAGCCGAACAAGGTGGTCCAGCGGAAAACTAGTTTTCCAGTGGAAAAGGACATAAACCCTCTTCTGTGACAACATTCTGGTTTGTGTAGAGGAGGAGGATGCTAAGGGAAGATGATCTGCAGGACGTCAACTGTGAAGACCCCTTTGCATTTCCCCAATATGGCCTTGGGGTTCTGTGTCCCAATACCCATTTTTTCCTTTGGCTACAAATGCAAGCAGTGCCTTGCTCACTGGTAGCTTTTTAGGCTCCAATAGGAATACCAACCTTTACTTCTAAGGTAAGGTTTCTTTACCTTACCTCCTTGCTTGCTGGATACCTCCATAGCTACCCACATCTATGCCTATCATTAAGCAGGCAGCAGTGCCCTCCAGCAAGTCAGGAGAGAAGGGCAGGGATCACTCTGGTGGGAGGCGGCAAGGGCTAGGTCAGTGATGGCGAACCTTTTAGAGACCGAGTGCCCAAACTGCAACCCAAAACCCACTTATGCATTGTTGGGTGCCGGGTGGGTGTGGCCCATTGGCTGGGTGTGGCCCATTGGCTGGGTGTAGCCAATTGGGTGGGTGTGGCTGCCGTGATAACGGCAGACTGGATGGGACTAAAAAGTTCAATCAATCAATTCCAACTTTGCAAGATCTTTTTTTCCCTGCAAAAAGTTAAAATTGACTGATTGATTGAACTTTTTTTTTTTTTTGCACAAGGCAGCGGAGGCCTAAAGTGAAAAGGTTTTATAAAACCCAGCTGAAGGTCTAGGACTGGGGCGATGGCACGTGTGCCCACAGAGAGGGCTCTGAGTGCCGCCTCTGGCACCCGTGCCATAGGTTCGCCACCACTGGGCTAGATGCTTGGAAAGGTAGGAGAGAGGTAGCAGAAAAGGGGAAGAGTCACTCTCAGCCCAACCTATCTCACAAGGTTATTGTAGGGAAAGTATGAAGAGGACGGAATATCATATATGTTCACCGCCTTGAGTGACTTATAAAGCAATAAAAGTGGGATAAAAATCTAATGAACGAACAAATACTTCCTTTCCCTGCTTCTTGCTCCCCTGAGAGTCCCAGGATATTATTTTATTTTATTTTATTTATTTATTAATTGCATTTATATCCCGCCCTTCTCCTTACGGACTCAGGGCGGCTGACAATTGAATAAAATACTAACATATATACATATACTTAATTAAAATTTGATTAAAACGAAATATTTAAATATGTCCAATTTAAAAGTAATTAAAACCCCCTTTAAAATCTTAGTAGCATCACTTAGTAGCATCACTGAGGATTTTAGATTCTGATTGATAGGTTTGTACAACAGATTGCAAGTTTTCCAAAGATTTTGATGTTCTACTGACAATACATTGAATTGCAGTACCTCCTTCCCCTGTGTTCTTCATACAGTCAATCAATCAAAATATAGCTGGAAGGGACCTTGGAGATCTTCTAGTCCAATCCACTGCCCAAGCAGGAGATCCTATACCAGTGATGGCGAACCTTTTAGAGACTGAGTGCCCCAAAACTGACCATGCCCTTGCTCCACCCCTGCCCCAGCCCCCACCCCGCCTGCTCGCAGGGCCACTCACCGCCTCCAGGGCCCGCTGCAGATCGCCCAGGCAGCCCAGCAGCGCCATGGTGGCCACGCCCTCTGCCCGTGCCCCACAGCATCAACTGTGCATGATGGGGCATGAGGGCAGAGTCTTTTCTACGCTGCCTGGCTGCCATGTCCTTGGTTTTGCTGCTCCGTGTGGGCCACGCTCGGGGGCTACTCTCCTCCAGGGGGGATGCTGGGGAGGAGGGGGCCATGGGGGGAGGCGGGGCTGGGGCAACAGCACGTGTGCCCACAGAGAGGGCTCCGAGTGCCGCCTCCGGCACGCGTGCCATACATTCACCACCACTGTCCTATACCCTTTCAGACAGGTGGCTGTCCAGTCTTTTCTTAAAACCCTCCACTGATGAAGCACCTACAACTTCTGAAGACAAGCTGTTCCACTGTTTAATTGTCCTCACTGTTAGGAAGTTTCTCCTTAGTTCTAGGTCGCTTCTCTCCTTGATAGTGGTGCTAGACCAGCTATATATTCTGCCTGGCTAAGTATTTAATCTACGGACAAGTGGTTATATACATGCAGGAAAATGGGCAAGCAATATTCATATACCATTTTTAAGATCCAGCTTTTATTATCAGTTGTCAGAATTCAGAGATATGTATCTGCTTTTCCATGGTTTGAAAGATAAAGAAGCCCTGCGCATGCTTTCTGTTCTTCACTGGGATTCTATTCGGCCAATGAACTCAAGCTTATTTAATGATTTGCTGGTTTACTCAAACAGAAAGTTTCTCACAAACTAAAATCAAAATCCCAAATAGGAGTTTCCTCTTCTTGGACAAACAGAAAGTAAGAATGTAAGAATTATTCCCAATCAAAAATATTATATGCTATGCATAGATAGCCACAACTTCAATATGTCCAAGTCGGATGTTTGGATATAATCTATTTGAATCAGGGGTAGGCAACCTTGGCTCTTTTATGACTCGTGGACTTCAACTCCCAGAATTCCTGAGCCAGCATGGCTGACTCACGAATACTGGGAGTTGAAGTCCACGAGTCATTAAAGAGCCAAGGTTGCCTACCCCTGGACTAACTCATTAACCATTATATAATATTTCACAGAGCTTTTTACGCAATAACCTGCTAGGTTGTTAACCTTCTTCCGACATTTTATTGGGATAGCAATTTTTAATTTAATCTATTAGTATAATCTCTGTATTATTTGGACATAAATATAGTGGAAAATTCAGCCCGCCATCCCATCTGTCTATTTCTCTATACGTCTTTGATTTCAGGAACCTCCCATAGCCATTTATTTGCGGGCAGTAGAAATAAAGTTTTCCCACTGGACCAAGCCCCTTTTTGCTGCCTCCAGAAGATTAACACCTTCCTTGCTTCATCCACTGTTGGTGGCACTCCATTTAAAAGATCTGTCAACACATCCCTATTTAATTGCACACCATTTTTCCCCCTAAGTGGTATGAAGCTGCATCATACTGTAGGTCAAATGTTTCCAGCATCATTTTATGATGACTTAATTATATCCAAGTTAAGATGGAAAGAATACAGGCAGTCTTCGACATGCAGCCATCTATTTCGTGACTGTTCGAAGTTGCAACGACATTGAAAATAGTGACTTACGACTGATTCTTGCACTTAACGACCATCGCAGCATTAAAAATTTGGGTGCCTGGGAACTGGCATGTAGTTACAACAGTTGCGGTGTCACAGAGCCATGTAATCGCCCTTTGTGACTTTCCCAGCTGGCTTCCAACAAGCAAAGCGAATGGGGGAAGCTGGATTTGCTTAACAACCATGCGATTCCCTTAACAACTGCAGAGATTCGCTTAACAATCACTGCAAAAAGGTCACAAAATTGTCAAAACTCACATAATAACCAACTTGCAAAGCAAGGGAAATTCTGATCCCAATTATAATCACAGGTCAAGGAGTACTGGTATATGCGATAGAACGTATCTACATAAGCAATATTTTATATTGCACCTCTTTCAAAGAAGAGTAGAGCAGATCACTTAATCTACACATGGCTGCTTACCCAAATGCTGTCCGTACGATGTTTTCATAACAGATATTATCATGTATTCTCTAATTCCCAAAGTTATTACTGATTGACTGAGTCAAACACATTTCAATAACTGCTCCAAAAAAATTAATCTGCCGTAGCCAACTGTCTAAAATTTGCAAAATTGGTTGGAAGAGACAGGAAATGTAACACACTCTGAATGCATGTGGCAGCTTTTACAAGATCAGTTCAACATGCTACAGCCCACAAGAAAAAAAAATCCTATGATTTCTAATGCTAATTCCTCAGCGGGCTACAGGGCAACAACCTTAAATAGGGCAGCAACAAATTTTAAGCAAGTCAGCATATATTTTTCTCAAAGCTCTAATGTCAGGAGGATTCACGCCCACCATCTTTTTTTCCCTTCCACCCACAGAACTGGCCAAAGGCTTTAGGTGGGGCAGGGTCAAGAGAGAGAGAGTTGCTCTGGAGTACATGAACATTACATTTGATTTATCACTCCCTGAACAAACTGAAGAGGCAGAACTTCCTGCGTACATTATATAGGAATACGGCACAATATGAAAATCCCATATCTGCGCATGGATGAAGCATCCAGCACATGCCCATGAAGTAACTCCACTCCGATAAATGCCGACTTTATCACAATGTATCTCTGTTGCTCAGTGTCTACTGAACCCATGTAGCTGGTTGAATGCTGATTACTATTACATGGTACACTGTTCAGAATCCTACCAGCTGAGACCAAGAGTTATTTGAAAAACTACAAAAAGGGAAGCCTTGTACAAGTAGTCCCCGACTTATGACCACAATTGAGCCCAAAATTTCTGTCATTAAGTAAGACATGTGTTAAGTGAGTTTTGCCCCGTTTTATGACTTTTCTTGCCACTACAGTTGATAAGTGAACCATTACAGTTGATAAGTTAGTAACCCAGTTAAGTGAATCTGGCTTCCTCATCGACTTTGCTTGTCAGAAGGTTGCAAAAGGGGATCACGTGACCTTGGGAGCAGCAACCGTCATAAATGTGAACCAGTTGCCAAGCATCTGGGTTTTGATCACATGATCATGGGGGTGCTGCAAAGGTCGTAACAGTGAAAAGTGGTCATAAGTCACATTTTTCGGTGCCATTGTAACTTTGAACAGCCACTAAATGAACTGTTGTAAGTTGAGGACTACCTGTAGATGCAAGAAATCAGTTTATAAGAGAAAGGAGGAGAAGATAATACTTTATGGAAAATACATTTCTCTAAAATTTCTTAATTGGATATGACACTGCTAGCTAACCTTGTTAGAAGTTAGCTGATCCACTTTTTAAAAACTCAGCAAAAGTAATTGATACATTTCTCCCTCCTTAGACGCTGTGTAAATTATCATTTAAAATACCAAATTGTGCTGTGTCAAATGACAATCCTGTGGCTACTTTATATATATATTGTTAGTTTCCACTAGGAAATAAAATCAAGCCGAACTAGATATAGTAGGACTTTTCTCATGTTCAGTGGAACATAGTTTGAGGAAAAAGGCATAATATAATACTGCACAGTATTAGATACTCCGAGCAAATTTTGCATAAGTTTATATAATATATTGTGTAATTTGAGTTATTTTGCATAATTTATTCTACTAATAGGGAGGAACAAGAAACCATACAAGACACCATAATGATTCAATCAAAACACTGGAATCAGTACACAAACATTGTTTTGGTTTCCAACATTTCAACTAGCGTTACCTACATACACTACTTCCGAATTCTAACATGTAAGGATAATAAGGATTGCACACTTGGTTTTGAAAAGGAAAGTTAATTTCTACATTCATAGCTGTTGACCCCTGGAAACCTTAGTACTCCTACCACGGGGTCTCTATGTCACTTGGACTGCATTATCCATTATTAAAAATCAAGGCATCCTAAAGGTACTTAATATATACCAGTGATGGCGAACCTTTTAGAGACCGAGTGCCCAAACTGCAACCCAAAACCCACTTATGCATTGTTGGGTGCCGGGTGGGTGTGGCCCATTGGCTGGGTGTGGCCCATTGGCTGGGTGTGGCCAATTGGGTGGGTGTGGCTGCCGAGATAACGGCAGACTGGATGGGACTAAAAAGTTCAATCAATCAATTCCAACTTTGCAAGATCTTTTTTTCCCTGCAAAAAGTTAAAATTGACTGATTGATTGAACTTTTTTTTTTTTTTGCACAAGGCAGCGGAGGCCTAAAGTGAAAAGGTTTTATAAAACCCAGCTGAAGGTCTAGGACTGGGGCGATGGCACGTGTGCCCACAGAGAGGGCTCTGAGTGCCGCCTCTGGCACCCGTGCCATAGGTTCGCCACCACTGATATATACAGTACACTCCTACAGAGTATCCAGTTGGTTCTTTTCATTTATAGTGGAGTTGATCTGAATGTTTCAGAGATCATTTAGTGATATACCCAGTGCTACGTGACATTCTGGGATAAGACCAATTGGGGAAGATTCTCCAGAGCACACAAGGGAACAAGGCAAAAGAGATGGATGTGGCTCCCACTGACTCCTTAGCCAATTATAAGACATCAATATAGAGTTTTTAAAGAGTGAAAGTGCGCAGTATAACACAAGATTAAGAAGACAGTGCTTTACTTTCCATCTACTCCTAGTCATCTTGCACACCTTCATGCTGGCCTTTCGGTACCCTTTTATATGCAACCTGTATCAAATTCATTATCACAGCCTATCCTGCAAGGCAGGGTAGGGTTACAACATAATTTCTAATTGAACAGATGGGAAACTGAGATTCAGGTAAACCAAATTACCTGCCCAAGAAAGAATTGCTAAATGCATAAAGTTCAAAAGGAGAAATGAATCATCCATAACCTCTTCCCTCCACCCCAGATCAAAACCAATCATGAGCTCTACAAAATGAATTTTTCATTTGATTTGTTATGCTAACCACCATACTTGCAGCATTTCCCAGGGCAGGATGAACTTTGGGCCACCCCTCACTTAACATATAAAGATACTTGGGAAGGTCTTGTGGAATCCAACCAAGAGATTCCATCTTAGCGTTCCATCTTCAACTACTTCAAACTCCTGGACCTTCTGAGAAGCCCATACGAAATAGGGCATGACTCACCAGCCAATCCCTAGCAGATGGTTATCGAAAGTTCTATACAGTTTTCAAAAGGGAGCCTTCCTTTTTAATTAACATGCCCATTAAATTAAAGACAAAATGTCCTTCAAACTGAGTTCATTTCTTAGCGACTTTATGAGACAGGCGCATATTGATTTCTTGGCAGCAAAATTGAAGTGATTTGCCAATGTCTTGTTCCAGAAGATTTTTTTTTTCCAACTTCCCAAATTTCAAAGTCTTCCACCCCTTTTCAAAGCCAACAAAGCTACTAGTTTCACAAACTGATCGCCTCTTGACATACTTCAACTGCCAATTAGAGGTTGTTTTACCTCAATGAGAGAGGACAAGTCAAATTCACTCTAAACCAGGTGTGTTCAACCTGTAGCCTACAGGCGTCACGCAGCCTGGAGAGCTAGTAATGTGGCTCCACAAGGTCATAAACTTAATAATACAAATATTGAAAAATTAACTATATTATATATATACACACACACACGCACAATATGCAGCCCAAGACAATTCCTCTTCACTCTATGTAGCCCAGATAAGCCAAAAGGTGAGACAACTATTGTAGGAGATGACCAAGCTGAGCCTGAGGGGGTCAGTTATGAGTCCCTTCATGCCCCCAAGAGATCTAAGTCCAGACCAGCTTGAATTCTGTTGACTCTTATCTACCGCCAATTTTCTTTGCCCGTGAGTAGTTCAGATTCTTGTAGAGAGTATTAGCATGCAATAAACCTATATTCATTTGAATGATCTTGACTCCTGATTTTCTATGCTTGACACCAGTGCTCTAAATAGTCCTGGAAAGACTCCCTATCTGAAACTCTGAAGAGCTGTTTCTAGCCAGCATTGACAAGACCAAGCTAAACAAACCAGGGGATGGTATAAGGTAGTTTCCTATAACACATTAGGAATTCCTACCAAGCCTTAGTGGGAGATTCTTGAGAAAGCATTATTTCCTTCAAGAGGAACATTTTGCACTTTGTAACCAAGAACTAATGTATGAGTTTGCTTTTGGCCTCCTTTTTTTGATTTCTCTTTTTATTTTAAAGCTTTAAAATAGTAAGTTGTAGGATAGGGACTGTCTTATAACTCATTTTGGTAATTCAGCTTAAGAAACTTTTTCACTAAAGACCATAATAAAAATGCTTTAAGTGAATAAATAATTACTGCTAATCAACTGCATTAGGTTGGGTGACAAATATTGTATTTATGCTGTTCCTAGTTTTATTCTGCAACATCGTTTAACACAGCGGTTCTCAACCTATGGGTCGCGACCCCATTTGGGGTCGATCGACCATTTCACGGGGGTCGCCAAGCAAGGCTGTCCGCCATTTTTTCCCCTTTTCCGGTGGGTGCCTTACCTCCCTTGGGCTGGGCCAGCTGGTGGTCGGCCTGCTCCGTCTCTGCCGCTTGCCAGCTACGCCTCAGCTGGCGCAGGAGGCGGAACCACGCATGCACGGCGCTCCCGGGCAGGGAAAGTCCTCGACTTACGACTGGTTGGGTAGTCCTCGACTTATGACTGGTTTAGTCCTCAACTTACAACCGGTTTAGTCCTCGAATTACGACCGTTTAGTCCTCGAATTACGACCGGTTGGGGGTCGCGGCATTAAAAAGGTTGAGAACCACTGGTTTAACATGAAAAAAGCTCTCTCCAACTTTTAAAGCCTATATTGGAATGGAAAATGCTCTATCCCTTTGATGGTTTAAATTTGCACTTTTCTGTTTCCTCTTCATCTTGATTTATATGACAATTGCACAGCAATAATCTAACAAGATGTATCCATACACATTTATAATGCCTTTCTGCAGGAGCGCGGGGAGAGGGGAGGAGAGCGGCTACCCTGAGCACCGCGCCTGCCTCCCTTCGGGCTCCCTCGGCCTCTCGACCTGCTCTAGGCTGGGGCTGGTCAGATTCCCCCCGTGGGCAGCACTGCACGGCAAGTGAGGCAGTAGCCCCACACACATCCCTGTGCACGAGCGCGCCCCCGCCCTGCCAGGCAAACAGAGCCACAGCATCTTCGGTAAAAGAACGCAGGTGGGCAGCAGAGGGCATGAGGAGCTCCGATCCCAGCACAGCCCCTCCCCACTCTCCTCCTCCTCCTCCCCCCCCTCGGAAGAGCTGTGGGGCTCAGGAGCCTCCCCCCACGCCCCCCCACACCCCCGGTCCCCAGGGCATGCTAGCCACCTTTCTCCCCAAAGGAAGGAGATGAGCCACCTTGGCAGCAGCTGCTGGGCATTGGATGGGCATTTTTCTAGTCCAGCTCCCCCCCCACACGGTGACATGAGGGTGAGACAGACCGTGCCAATCTGCCTTGGTGCTGCTGAGCTGGCACCCCTGACTCAAGAGGGGGGACCCCCCCTGCCCAACATTCTGCTATTAAGAGGCTCTGGCAAGTGTCTGGGGGGGGAAGTCAGAGGGGCAGTGAGCCCACCCAGATGGCCTCCAAGGACTGTTTGTATCATTGAAAGCTCTGTTATTGTGTTTTTGGGAGGTGGAGTGAGTGGGGGATTTTTATTTTTTGCCTCGTTTTGCTCTTTTAAAGAGAACGACCCCCCCAACGCCGCCCTGCATAGCCAGAAGCCTTGCGCCATCGCCATTCGCCTGCTGCGCTCCCCCAGCCCCTCTCTTTCCCTTCCTTTGAAACAAACAATCCCCCCCCCAATCCTCCCGTTCCTGCCTGCTGAATTAAAACGAGAGAAAGCCAAGTTTTTTCTTTTGTGGTCTTTACATATTTAAACTGCAGCTAGAAGGAAGTGGGGAAGAAAACCATCGCGAAACACTCTTGTGTTTTAACTTTTTTTCCTTGTCGCTTTTTGGAGTTTTCATCCTGCTTTTGTGAGAGGGCAGCATTTGGGAGGGGGTGTACCTGCCCCCTTCCCCCCCAAGCCATCAGCTGAGCAAGACGCCCTCCAGCCCACTGCCCCACCCGCCAGAGACCCCCTGGATCTCCCCCAACCCTGCCCGGCCCCCCACAGGCATCCCTCCTCAGGAGCAACATCGAGCTGGCCACGCCCACCCTGGCCACACCCACCCAGTCTGCCATGACCACGCCCACCCAGTGGGCCATGCCCACCTGGCACCCGGCGATACATGTGGGTTTTGGGTTGCAGCTTGGGCACTCGGTTTCTAAAAGGTTCGCCATCCCTGATTTAAACCTTAGAATTACAAAATCTTGAAAGTCTGCCCAAGTTTCTCTTTGTCTCATTTTATCCTAAACGGAATCAAGGCAGAGTCATTCTGAACTTCTTTCTCACCTTTTCCTTCCCTATATTTCAAGACTGGGTAATATTTTCTGCCAGTCCCCCTCCAATGGCTCCCTCTCATATAGTATCTTCTTTCAATCTTCCCCAAGATCAATTCTTCATTGTTACCCAGGAGCTGCTGAAGGTGGTTAAAGCCTCCATTCCAGGCATCCTTTCACACTTACCCAAGTCCACTCCTACATATTTAAGAAGAATGAAATGAAGGTACTTAATGGTACTTGCAGCTGACACTGGATGGGAGGGAAAGCTAGGCGATTCCACCAACTGCTGCCCTTAAATTATCCTGCAGTAAAACCGTATGGATAGGACCCCTCATTACCAAGGCAGATTATTGCTCAATCTCACCAGGGCAGTGCAAATGATGCTGGCTGTTTTTTCTGCTGCTTAAGGACTGTAGGAGTATACACTTTAATACATTTGTAAGGAAGAACCCCAAATTAACATTTTTAGCAAGCTGTCTGTTCAAACCCTCTATACTTTTTTTCCCCTGAGTGCTGTAGTATCACGTACAATTTAGGACACTTACCCTAAATCTAATATGTGGGCAAGCTGCTATGTTATGAATAGTCTCATTCAATACACATGGCTGCCAAAGATTGAAAGGGGATAGTATGCCTGAGTTCATTATAGCGTCCAGTTAAAATTAGGGCTGAGCCCCTTAACCAGATTTTAATTTTTTTTATCCTACCTTTATTATTTTTATAAATAACTCAAGGTGGTGAATGTACCTAATGCTCTTCCTTCCCCCTGTTTTCTCACAACAACCCTGTGAGATGGGTTGGGCTGAGAAAGAATTACCAAATTCACCCAGCCAGCTTTCATGTTTAAGGAGATACTAGAACTCATGGTCTCCTGGTTTCTAGCCTAGTGCCTTAACCACTAGAGCAGGGGTAGGCAACCTTGGCTCTTTTATGACTCGTGGACTTCAACTCCCAGAATTCCTGAGCCAGCCAAGTCCATGAGTCATAAAAGAGCCAAGCTGGATCAGGAATTCTGGGAGTTGAAGTCCACGAGTCATAAAAGAGCCAAGGTTGCCTACCCATGCACTAGATCAAACTGGCTCACGTAGTTCATTTCCAGCTATTTAGGGGACTTCAGCAGAAATAAAAGGCATTTTATGATACCCTTCTTCATGTTCTCTGTCAACTGAAATCAAGTGGATAAATGACCAAAGACATGGAGCTTTCAATTGTGATATCCCATCTCTGATACATCCTTTTCTAGGAGATCTGACTACTGCCACTTCAATTTCTTATAAAAAATAAGGTGTCCTGCGAGTCACGTTCTGTTGTTTCTGCTGACCTCATAGACCTCATTCAAGTCTTCTTGGCCACACTATGGAAGTGGTTTAACACTGCTTTCTTTGGAGTTATTTTTCAACTTGCTAGTCTAGTCTATAGACCTGGCATTTTGTGATGGTCTCCCATCCAGCCGCCATCTTGCTTAGATTTTCAAGATCAGTCAAATTCAACTCAGAACTGCCATTTAGCTGAGCTTATTGCCTTTCAGCATCAGATGGAACATATGTTCATTTCCCCCAAGCTTTCCATTTTAAGATTTAATTATGTTTTTCATACTGAATTCTTAACTGCCTGGAATAATCTCCTAATTTGAGGAGTTTTTTTTTTTTTTTTTCATATTTAGGAAGCAAAATTATATTTGTGCTGAAAGTGTCCCTCGCAGTAGCATGACTGTGAGAAAAATCTTTAAAAATGGCTGCTACAGGAGAGGACCTGAATAGTCTATGGTTCAGGACGAGACACAATCGACACCATCTTCCTCAGGCACATTCTCTCCCCCTCCACAGCTTGATCTTTGGCACAGGACGGAGGTTTTTACTGGAAACACTGGGACATATTTTTTCTGAGATAAACTGATCTGGGGGAGGAGGGTGGTGTAGGAAGAAAAGGTTACTGTCCTGTCCTGTAAATTTCTTTCCAATCTTGATGTCTCCTTAGAGACTTTTTTTTCATAAAAAGGAGGTATAATTTAATGTAATGCTTCTAATACCATGCTTCTTTTGCCTTGAAAGACATGGCTGAAGATAGCTCACCTAAGTTGAATACAGTATACACTGCAGATTCTAATTCTGAGCATGATGTATATGGAGGTGATAGAAAAATGACTAATCCTGACTTCATTGCCATTACCAATCCTACCTTCCTTTTGTATGTGTGTGCAAGATCACAGTGAAAATGCCCTACCTTCCAATGTGTGTGTGAATTGTCTGAGCCACCAGTGTCTTCCTTTTTTATTCTTATTGTCCTCTCTAGTTCCTCTATAAGGAATGGCTGCTGGAATTGGGTATGTCTAGTTTAATGAAGAGAAGGACGAGGGGGGACATGATAGCAGTGTTCCAGTATCTCAGGGGCTGCCACAAAGAAGAGGGAGTCAANGTGGCGGAACTCAAACCTGGCCACGCCCTCATCAAACCCTAGGACCGCCCCTTTAGAGAACAGGAATGCAAGTAAAATTTGGGAGGGGCTATTTCCGGTGTGGGAGGGGCTATTTCCGGTGCGGCCGGCCCGGAAAAAGGTGCCGGAACGCGGTTCCGCCGCGTTCCGGCTGAAAAAAAGCCCTGATTATTATTATTATCTAATCTAATATATAATATAATCTAATAATCTAATATAATATAATCTAATAATCTAATCTAATCTAATCTAATCTAATCTAATCTAATATAATATAATCTAATCTAATCTAATCTAATATAATATAATATAATATAATATAATATAATTAATCTAATTTAATAATCTAATCTAATAATCTAATCTAATCTAATCTAATCTAATCTAATCTAATCTAATCTAATCTAATCTAATCTAATATAATATAATATAATATAATATAATATAATAATATAATATAATAATATAATATAATATAATATAATATAATATAATATAATAATATAATATTATAATATAAATATAATATACCCAACCTACTTTATTGTTCAGCATCCTGGTTTGATTTCCTTCAAAATTCTTGCAACTGTATAGACCAGGAGTCTTTAAACTTGGCCCTTTTATGACTTGTGGACTTCAATTCCAAGAATTCCTCAGCCAACATACCTGGTTGAGGAATTCTGGGAGTTGAAGTCCACAAGTCATAAAAGGGCCAAGTTTGAAGATCCCTGGTATAGACTGTATCCCAGAGAATTTTCCAAGGTTGCCTTGACAAACCAAAGCAAGTTGCATTATGTATTGGTTCAAATTATAGCCCATCTTCCCCCCCTAAGAACTCAAGGATTTATTTTATCCCCCCAACAACAGCTCTGTGAGTAGGTTGGGCAGAGAGAGAGAAAGAGAGAGAGAGAGAGAGACAGAGACAGAGACAAAGACAGAAAGCGAGAGAGAGAGAGAGACACTAGCCCAAAGTCACTAAATGAGCTTCCATGGCTAAAGATGGAGCAGAACCTGGGTTTCCCTGATGTTAATCCAACACCTTAACTTCTATGCCACAATGGCACATGTTGGCACTTTCTCTAAGGTTGGAGAGGCATCTGCTGGAGAGGCTTTACGTTTCAATTGCTGCCATGGGGCAGGGAAATGGGCTAGATTAGTGCAAGTCCTGCTCTAATTCCCCCCCCCCAAATCCTGTTTATTTCTTTTTTAAGAATATCAATTCAACTTTAAAGCAGCATGTTCCCTTCACTGTTTCAAGAAAAACTGTGTGGATTGGCTCCAAATTCTTGACTCCTCCACAAGGCCTCCTTCAATAATTAAAAAAAAAACCCTAAAACTCCAACCCTTAATACCACCAAGTTGGTAGCTGTGAGTAAAAACAAGGAGAGGGGCAATACTCTTTGATATGGCTTTGGCATCACTGGCATGGATATTTGGCTTCCAATATCTGGCATGGATATTGCTATGTGGGCCCCCAAAAGAAGAGGACAGTCAGACAAACATCTCCAACATCTTCTCCTCAACAGCATCTCTGTCCATGATGATGATGATTGGGCTTGAGCATTTGAGAAGAAACAAACATATCTGTGCTGTGATTGGGACGATGCCAATCAAATATTTTTTTTTTTGAGTCAACACCTCTCCTCGGGCATGCGTGTGCACACACATTCACACAGATTCCCCCCCCCCAACTGCTTGGAGCAGGAGAAGAGAAGAGAAGAACTGCCTGGTGATTTCTGAACAACAATCGGGGCCTATCACATTTTGCATTAGGCATTCAAGAAAATCACCTCCTGTGGATGTCAATGGCAGTTCCCTTCAGCGGAGGGGAGGAGAGAACAGCAGTGGTGTGTGTATGTGTGTGTGTGTGTGTGTAAAACATGTGCAGGCGTAGGAGCCAAGCACAGCCAATGGGAAGGGAACGCCTGTTCCTGCTGAGAGTCACCCTCCTCCCCTCCCTCTGCACAGCCGCCTCTGGCCCACCCAAGTAGCAGCCGATGGGCATAAATTTGAGAACTGAGTACTACTAGGACTGGATTGAAGGGAACCTTCCCCTCTCTGCCTTCATGCCTGCCAAAAAGCTCAAACTGAAACACATTCCCTCCTGGATTGCCTGCCAAGAAATCACGGCGCAGGGCCAGAAGCAGTGAGGCCGCTCCACGTAAACACTACAAGGGGGTGGCAAAGCTACCGTCCCCCTTTGGCCCTCCATTGCCAAAGCAATGAGGAACTTTAATGCTTTTTTTTTTTTTACTGGATTGCTCCCCTCCACATCTGGCTCCCTAGAGAGAACCAAACTCATCCCCCACCCCACGCTTGTAGTTTGGCTCCTCCGGGCCTTTGTTAAAAGAAACACATGTACGCTGTATGTATAGATATTCCGTCCAGCGAAGAGGTAGAGGAATTAGAAGCAAGCGAAGATGCCTTAAAATCCCACAAGAAGCAGTTTGAGCCATCACAGCAAAGTCTACCTAAGTCTTTCTCCCTATGGAGTATCCCAACTAGAAATACTGCTAAATATTACACGGCTTGGAGTACAGCCATGTACTCAGTGGGAGAAGATTGACATGTGGATTTGACTTGTCTGTAGGGCACCTAGGTGAAGAAGGTTAATGGGATGGAGAAATGTCTGTTTTAATGCTTAACATCTTCATTACAGCTCCTAGATTAGGAATCACTAGAAGGAAGTGAACAAACAGTGATCACAACATTCAAGATCTTTCTGCTCCCAAACTATAACATACAAGGACTTACAAGCTGGGCTGGGACACTAGAGTTGTGAATTACATGGCCCAAATAATTTAAGTACAAAATTGCAGACTTCCACAGACCATGATAAACTAAAGATTCCCTTGAGTTTAGCTTGACTCCAAATGACTGGGCACATCTTCAGGTAATCCTCAACTTACAACAGTTTATTTAGTGACCACTCAAAGTTACAACGGCACTGAAAAAAGTGACTTATGACAGTTTTTCACACAACCATTGCAGCATCCCCATGATAATGTGATCAGAATTCAGAGACTTTGGCAACTGACTCATATTTAGGACGGTCGCAGTGTCCCGAGGGTCACGTGATCCCCTTTTGCGACCTGCTGACAAGAAAAGTCAATGTGGAAGCCAGATTCATTTAATAACCATGTTACTAATTTAACAACCACAGTGATTCACTTATAACAACTGTGGCAGGAAAGGTCGTAAAATGGGACAAAATTCACTTAACAAGTGTCTCACCTAGGAACAGAAATTTTGGGCTCAGTTGTGGTTGTAAGTCAAGGATTGCCTGTACATTATTTTCAAGGCAGCAACACTGAAGTTGCTTGCCATTGCCTTCATAATATTTTTTGGACTTCCAGTTCAGCTTGCAGGTCTGGGTATTCTTAATGTCCTTTCTTCCAAATGCCAATCAGGTGCTAGCCAAGACTTCCTTTTGTCCCCCCTCCCCTCGGCAAGGTGACAGACAGTTCCATGTGTCAATCAAGGAGGAAGAGTGCTTTCCAACACCGCCTGCCATCTTCCCACAGGCAGCATCAATGGGTAAGCCAATAGGAAATTGGAAGTCACTTCACTGCTTTTTTGCCCGTCTGTGGTCATATTGTTTCTCTGTTCCCACAGTAAAAAATGACAATAAAGGTTATCTATCTGTCTGTCTGTCTGTCTGTCTGCCTGCCTGCCTGCCTGCCTGCCTGCCTGCCTGCCTGCCTGCCTGCCTGCCTGCCTGCCTGCCTATCTATCTATCTATCTATCTATCTATCTATCTATCTATCTATCTATCTATCTATCTATCTATCTATCTATCTATCTATCTACCTCTGAAAGGATAACCCAACACGTTATGTGTTGTCTAGTAACAACCAAACCCACCCAATATATAAATGACCACTAAGGTAAGAAACACTTCCAATAATGAAGAACACCCCATGGTTCCAGCTTACCTTCCAACCCCCATAGCTGGAACACATGCAAGTCTTTAAGGCTTTTTGGAAGGTCAACAAGATTGGGGCCAAAGGGTAGTTGCTGCAATGGAAAACACCCACTTTCTGGGTCCCACAAGATTACATTCTTTGGTTGACAAGATCTGAAACATGCCTCTGCTGCTGAATCTGATGAAAAGGATATCAATAATTGGGGAGATTTGGTTCTGCAAATAACCTTGGCCCCATGCTATGAAGGACTTTATAGGTGACCATCAGCATCTTAAATTTCACCTGGAAACATACCATACTGGAAGTCAGTGCTGCTCATTGAGTAGAGGTATAATATACATTCACCGAGGCACATCCATAACTCCCCAAGCTACTGCATAGTGGACCTGCTGGAGCGCCTAAATCTTCTTCAAGAGCAGCCATAGGTAAAGCACATTGCAGCAATTCACATGCAGCCCTTCCTCAGTCATATCCTCTATGAAATTGTAAGGGAAAGAAGAAGATACCCACTAATCCTTTGCTAGCGCTACTGGGAGGAAGAAGTGAATCTAAAAAGTGGAATCTGTATTATGCCTAGTTTCTCCAGTGATTTAAAACCTGGAGGTTTTTAAATAATACTCACAATTTATGAATTCCCGTGGAATGCACTCCCTAGAGAGATGCACTTGATCCCACTCTCTAAATATGTAAGAACTGGTAAAAGCATAACTCCTCCATCAAGATTTCATGTATTTCATTTTGATCTTTGACTTCTGCTTGTGTTTTGGTTATATTGCAATTAGTCTATGTTTTATATTCTTTTTACAATTGCAAGACACTTTGATTATGCAGCTGATACAGAGGAGGAGGAGAGGGGAGAGGAGAGGAGAGGAGAGGAGGGGAGAGGAGAGGAGAGGAGAGAAAAAAGGGGAAAGGGGAAGGGGGAAAGGGAGGGAGAGATCCATTTGATACTGCAACATTTTGGTTTTGGTTAGGCTGCCTTTGAAGGCTTTTTGCAAACCGAAGTGTTCCACAGGACTATTGTTATTTAATAAAACTAAATATTTGACTGGGATGGGCTGCAGGGATTTTGGTACCCAGCCAGCTTGTTACTATCTTGCTCACCGTTTTCTAGGTGCTCCTACCTTCAGAATTTTAACCGACCGAGACTACAGAGAAGGTCTTCTTGTGGTGTCACCTGTTCTGTCCCAGGAGACTTGCTTTGTCCTATCTGATACCTTTCTAGCACCAAGTCAATGTATTTTTTTAATTACCCTGGCTTCTTAGCCAAGATTAATCTTTCAGTTCTGCTGAAAAGTTTTGTGGTCCTGCTCTTTAAATTGACATAATATTGTCTTCCAAATTACATGTTGAATTGCATCTTAATGTTATTGTTTTGCTGACTCTTGTAAGCAACCATGGAAGTGGAAATTTTATAAGCCAGAGTACAAATGGTTAAATACTTATAAACACATAGAGTGTAATTTTGCCAAAGCTTTAATGTTTGTCTAGAAGCCATGCTTTATTGATCTGTCTCAAATGAATGCTGTTATCTTTATAACTTCCTGCATCATTGGGGGAGGGGTGTCATTTTAGTATATAACAGAAAAGAAATACTTGCCCTACATCCAAGACTTTTGGAACTGGTACTTTGAACTGGATGTAATACTGTATATCATTTATTGCCTAGGTTAAGTAGATCTATAGATCAAATTTTTGGGCAAGTAATTAAAAATAAATTTTGAAATGAGAGATGGGGGAAAATGCATTCTTTTTCTCAGTGATGACCACCACCACTAGGCTAGGGTCACTGCAGTTGAATACAACTTTCAACTGTATTTATGTATGTGTGTAGGGGAAGCATAGTGTCATAGCTGGATTAGAAAGTCCTTTACAGATCCTAGGCTTGACAAAAGGGTATCTCAGAATTGCATATGGCAAAACTGATCATGAAAAATAGGGGTCCTTCAATTGTGTATTTATGTCTGTGCAGACAAGCCCAAGACTTGGTACTGTGAGTGGGTTATGACATCTCTGTTGTGGAAGTCAACATACACAGCTTGATAATTAGATTGGGAAATAGTTTTGTAGATGGATAGATTGGGTACAATGGATTTATCTTTTATCTAAAAGGCTCCCCCTATTCATGTTCAACTTTCATTTGGGAGAGACAGGAAACAGAAGTTGCCCATAGTAGAAAATGAGCGACAAGGAAATTTGGAAGACTCTGGTGGTGAAGCAAGAAGCTATGGAACAAGTTGATTCAATTGCACTTAACTCTTTAACAAGGAATGGAAGTGCAACATTCTTTACTATATCTCTCTGAAGGTTATACTGATTTCTATTGTTCCCAAAGGATAACAGAAATTAGTGTTGATGAATCAACAAAATCTGAGCGAGGGATGCTCTGCAGAGGTGTGCTGTGGACTATTGAAAGCAGTCCTATATGCGCTATGTGCTATGAGAAATGCATTCAAGGATATGTAGAGTGGGTGAGAGTGAGGTTTTCAAAGTAGGGTAGGGATGGGATCAGATGCTAGAGAAAGAAGGCAGCACGTATGAGCAGGAAGTTTTTCTCTGGCAGGGCCAGACTAGATGAAAAGGGGAAAATAGCATTTCGGAGTAGAAAGTGGATAAAAATGAAACAGCCAAGTAACAAAAGGCCAAACAAAACAACCATACATGTTCTCTTTAACAAACAAGCCATTTTCAAATTAACTATGTTCAGCAGCAAAGTTCTTCTCCTTTCTGGAAAATGTCTTTTCTTACACAACTATGCTCCACTTAGCCACATTGGTAGGTTGTTTTTTTTTTTAAAAAAAGAAGTTGATGGCTGTGCATCATCACGTGGAGTTCAATGCCCTATCAACAGTTCTGTATGTTAAACACTATTATATAGCCCACCCCCGCAATTAATCCTTGGGTATGTCACTTGCTGAAACTCCAAGAATTGACTGCTAAGGACTCCTTCCTAACTTTACTTCCAAAAGAGACCTCCATTAGAGGGTAGAATAGCTTAAAAGGGTTTTCCTTAAAAATTTGCTCACATGTGATGCTTAAATTGAATCCCTTTATCCTGTTAACAACTTAAATGTTTAAAACTAAGCAATAAAGAAAAGAAAAGTGAAATGACATTTGCAACGCAAAAGAACATTCTGACTTATATAGGTTTTTGGGTTTGCATTGCAAAGAAATTTAAATGAGGCATTTTTTTTACCCCATATGCATAACAACCTTCATGTCAACAATATAACGTGCCTGAGATTGCTTGGAGTAGCAGTTACACTTTTAAAACTTAGCCATTACAAATTCACTGCAAAGCTCTCAAAAGAAACCAGCATGGCTGCATAAAGAACTCTCTGATAAATTGAAAGATAAAAAAGACAAGTATAGAAAGTGGAAAGAGGGGCACATAACTAAATCAGAATATCAACAAATAGCCCGACCCTGCAAAGATGAAGTGAGGAAAGCTAAGGCTTATAATGAACTAAGGCTTGCGACCAAAGTCAAAAATAACAAAAAAAAAGCTTCTTTCAACATGTAAAAAACAAGAAAAAAGTAAAGGAAATGATTGGTCCATTAGTGGGCGAAAGTGGCAAGAAGGTGACAAGCAATAGGGAGAAAGCAGAACTATTTAACTCGTTTTTTGCATCTGTCTTTACACAAAGGGAAAAAACAGACCAACCTATT
>NW_015388928.1:44897-77306 GCF_001527695.2 Protobothrops mucrosquamatus
TAAGATAGGCAAGAAAATGATAAGTGAGCACCTGTCCAGCCTAGACGAGTTCAAATCACCAGGACCAGATGGATTACACCCCAAGGTTCTCAAGGAACTGGCAGATGTGATCTCAGAACCACTGAACTATATTTTTCAAAGATCTTGGAGCACTGGGGAACTACCAGAGGACTGGAAAAGAGCTGATGTAGTTCCCATCCTCAAAAAAGGAAAAAAATGGATCCAGGAAATTACAGACCTATCAGCCTGACCTCAATACCTGGGAAGATTCTGGAAAAGATAATCAAACAACGGATCACTACTAAAAGCCAACACGGGTTTGTCAAAAACAGATCATGCCAGACAAACCTTATTGTAATCTTTGACCAAGTGACAAAATTAGTGGATCAGAGGAATGCTGTGGATATAATTTACTTGGACTTCAGTAAGGCATTTGATAAAGTAGATCACAACCTACTACTCGATAAGATAGAAAAAAGTGGGTTAGACAGCATCACCACCAGATGGATTCGTAGCTGGCTGACCGGCCGTACTCAACGTGTGGTCCTCAATGGAACTGCATCTACATGGAGGGAAGTGTGTAGTGGGGTGCCCCAGGGCTCTGTTCTAGGCCCAGTGCTCTTCAACATCTTCATCAACGATTTGGACGAGGGGATAGATGGGGAACTCATAAAATTTGCAGATGACACTAAGCTGGCTGGAATAGCCAACACTCCAGAAGACAGGCTTAAGATACAGGAGGACCTGGACAGACTTGAACACGGGGCGCTATCTAACAAAATGAAATTCAATGGTGAAAAAAGTAAAGTTCTACATTTAGGCAAGAAAAACCAAATGTACAGGTATAGTATAGGTGGCACCTTGCTCAAAAGTAGTAACTGTGAGAGGGATCTCAGAGTCTTAGTGGACAATCACTTAAATATGAGCCAGCAGTGTGCTGCAGCTGCCAAAAAAGCCAATTCAGTGCTGGGCTGCATTAATAGAGGGATAGAATCAAGATCACGTGAAGTATTAATACCACTTTACAATGCCTTGGTAAGGCCACACTTGGAATACTGCATCCAGTTTTGGTCACCACGATGTAAAAAAGATGCTGAGACTCTAGAAAGAGTACAGAGAAGAGCAACAAAGATGATTAGGGGACTGGAGACTAAAACATATGAGGAACGGTTGCTGGAATTGGGTATGTCTAGTTTAACGAAGAGAAGGACGAGGGGGGACATGATAGCAGTGTTCCAATATCTCAGGGGCTGCCACAAAGAAGAGGGAATCAAGCTATTCTCCAAAGTGCCTGAGGGCAGGACAAGAAGCAATGGATGGAAACTAGTCAAGGAGAGAAACAACCTAGAACTAAGGAGAAACTTCTTGACAGTTAGAACAATTAACCAATGGAACAGCCTGCCTCCAGAAGTGGTGAATGCTCCAACACTGGAAGATTTTAAGAAGAGACTGGACAGCCATCTGTCCGAAATGGTATAGGGTTTCCTGCCTGAACAGGGGGTTGGACTTGATGACCTCCAAGATCCTTTCCAACTTTATTATTATTATTATTATTATTATTATTATTATTATTATTATTATTATTATTATTATTATTATTATTATTATTATTATTATTATTATTATTATTATTATTATTATAAGGTGTTTATGTAGAGTTGTATCCATCTGATTTAACTATAGCACTCATATTTGGCAATAAATGTGAAACCAGACTTCTTTTTGATCACTCATGAGATTGCAAATTCAAGACTATGGATGAACCTCCCCCCCCAAAAAAAACCCCAAATACACAGGAGCAGTCCTGTAATGCAATGAAGTGCTTCTGCAGTAGCTAATTTTCTCAAAGAGATGGTGCTTGATAGCAAATTAATGCAATCTTTTCCCCCCCTGGAGCAGAATTTAAATGAAGTTTATATAATATTTTTTGTTGTTGCTGCAAGATGGTCATATATGATTGCGCAATTAGCTACCACCTGGAAAATGTCTGAAACGTAAAGGAATTTGGCTATGGAAACCTATGATTTCCAGTTATCTCTGAAAACACTCCTTATTTGTACTCATCATATCAAAACTATGGGGGGAAAACCAACATATAGGGAATTCGTTGCATCAATGCAATATACTTTTGGTCCTGCTTGAAGCACAAGACCTATTTGGAGACTAAAATGAAAAACTCTAAGATTAAATCATAGTAGGCATTACTTTAATAATCTTTCTGAGCTCTTTTGATATTGTGGCTAATTGCTCATTATTTGATTGATTCAGTTGATATTCTGCTCTTTAAGCCCCATTTTCCTCACTGTTATCCAATTTTTAAAGGGTGATTTATAATCTATTGGGAACACAGGTTTCCAATAACAAGCTCTATTAAATATTTCTGTGTTCTGAGAGCAATTCTTGAAATTATAATGTCTTGCAATCCATTTGTCTTAGGATATCAGTGTGTTCTCCACAGCTACTGGTGCATGACAAAATTGATATTTAGAACGACCATAATACAGGTAGTCCTTGATTTACCACTGTAATGGAAACTGCCCATTACAGTTGTGACAGTTGTAATAGTCACATGATCAACCTGTTTTTGTGGCGATTGTTAAGCAAACCAATGGTTTACTACTGGTGCATGACAAAATTGATATTTAGAACGGCCATAATACAGGTAGTCCTTGATTTACCACTGTAATGGAAACTGCCCATTACAGTTGTGACAGTTGTAATAGTCACATGATCAACCTGTTTTTGTGGCGGTTGTTAAGCAAACCAATGGTTTACTATGGGTACAGTTTTGCCAAAAATTGGAAGTAAATGCCAGTTTTCTGCAAAGCCATAATAAGAGAACCAGTTTGGTCTAATGACATCAAATTAGAAAACAGGAGACTGTGAGTTCTAATCCTGCCTTAGCCATGAAAGCCAGCCGAGAGACCTTGGGCCAGTCACTCTCAGCCCAATCTACCTCACAGGATTCTTGTGAGGAAAACAGGAGGAGAAAGATCTGTTATGTTAGTTATGTTTGCTGTCTTGAGTTATTTGTATAAATAATAAAGGCAGAATACAAAAAAATAAAATAAAATAATAAATACAATACAATAAGATAAAATAACAAAATAAAATAAAATGTAGTCACATTACTGCAGGATGCTTCAAACAGCCATAAATGTGGCCTAGTTGCTGAGTGCCCAAAGTTCATTCATGTGACTGTGGGGGGTTCAGATTGTAAGTAGTCCTAAGATAGGGCAATCAATTCCAGATAGTAAGTAGTCCTAAGATAGGTCCACTGTAACTTCAAATGGTCACTAAGTGGACAGTTGTAAATTGAAGACTACCTCTTTGCAGTCAATCCGTCACAAGGGCATGAACTTAGCCCTTAGAGTTTTGGTGTTAAGGTTTTGGTCCTTAAACCTCCCTACTCCCAGGCCAATATACTTGAGCAGCTGATTCCCAAATGCAACCTGTATCTCTGCCAAGCCCCTATGGAGCCTCATGTCCTGGCCAATTTTTTTTTTCTGTAGAAGAAGAGTGGCCCTTAAGGCATGGGGCAAGTCTGTTTCTCAAGCCTGCCGGCGTGACACACCCAGGGCATAGCCTTCATGCAGGCAAAATGCCCAGCTAAGCTAGGAGGCCAGCTGGTCTCACATTATACAAATCCTACAACACCCTGTGGGAGGGATTAGGAGAACCCCCCATAACCCCAGCTTTATTCTCCCAGCAGCCTTAGTTGAAAAAAAATTCAAATGATCACAGTTATAAGTAAGTCAGAACTGCATATATGTGTTGCAGTGGTTAGCTGAAAGTGCTACCCTTTTTATGTCTATATAGAGATAAATTTCTTTAAATTCAGTGTGACCTATTCTCAGTTTAGTGAAATAGCTCTGGAAAATCAGTGTGCTCTCCAAGTACTGCTAATCCTCTAGAAGCCTTAAGTAATGGTACTAAGAGTTGCAAATCATTTGTTTCTAGAGGCCACAAGTTACCAATGCTCTGGTAGAGAACTGATATTTAAAATAGCCATGTCAGTTTGGGACTGGAGGAGTAATGACAATAGCTAGCAAGCAGGTAAGTACCACATATATACATCATTATCCACCACCTACTGTATATTTGAGCACACAGTAGGTTTGAAACTTAAGAATTACTGGAATTTAGTAAATTGAGAATTCAGTAAACATTCAAAACTTTTTCCATTATCCGAAACCGCTTTTCAGAAAGTCTTATCAAACTTTGAGGACCGGCTGTAAGTCCCTTCCTTCAGCATATAACTATGAATGGTCTCTGAATGAATGATTGTAACTCAAGGACTCCCTGTATTATAAACTAATATCACTGAATAATCTTTATGTCATTTCAACAAATTGCCATTGGGTAATTTCATGGATTTTTGTCTTAATAGGAATACTTTGGAAGATTTTTGAATACATTTTAGTACATGTGGCAATCTTTAAGTCCCATCTAAATATCCCTGTCTTGATGGGTAATGGATTTGTCTGTTGTTACCCAAAGAAAAACCACTTTGGATGATTTACCCAGGTTTGGGAAGCATTGTTCTAAGATACACAGTGCACTCTGAATGCATCACTAAACAAACTCAGGACCAGATTAAAAGTGAGAGTACATGCATTCTCAATGGAGAAAACTCCAGGCACAGTGAAGGGGTATGCCATTCTTCCTAGCAGTTGCAACCACAAGTTATCTAACTGGAGAATTATTTTCTCTATCTGAAATATTTCTTGTCTCCAAAATGGGAATATGACGATGATTCTTGCTAATCTATGGAATGGAGTCCAGGGTATGTAATTTCCAGGTTCTGGCTGACCAATCAAACCGGCATATGAACACTATGGAAGTCCGAATCTGATAAATCTCAGAAACAAACTTTCTCCCATAAATGATAATATTTGAGAAAAAAAGCCAATAATTTCTCTTTGTGTGACCCTTGGGATTATTCTTCTCCATTCAGGTGAAAAGTCTCAAATGCATTTTTTCTTAAAGGTCCCTTCTCACATTTCCTGGGAGAGAGAAGTTGAAGGAAGAGGAGAACTCTTAGCGCATGTGTCGTTCCCAGCCCCCCCCCCTTTTTTTAGACTGAAACTGAATTCCACCCTCCATGTGTGAGCCAGGCTGGTCCCCCTGTGACCTGAATGAGGGTTTTGTGTCCCCTCACTATGACAGGAAAGAATCCCCTTTGCTCACCTCCGCTGTGTTGCCGACCCCTTGTGTCTGGCCCACCGCCCTCATTCATGCTCTGCTCCCCTGATGCTGCTAATCCCCCCAGCCCAGACAGCTGCCTCAAAGCTCATTGTTTCAGGTTCATGGGCTCTGAAAAGACCAGGATTCCAGAAACTGGGGCAGGCTGCAGTGCAGGATTCAAGGTGGTCTGACGAAGGCTGTGGAAGATGGGAAAAGTGGCTCCTTTTCATCAAGGTGCCTCAGTCCCCAGATTTTCAGATATTCCCCTCTACTAGATCTATACCCTCCAAACTTCCCACTTATCATCATTTCACAGATATATAGTATGTGTTTAATTACTGCATTCTCACAATGGGGTGTACCTATCAAATACGTCATCTTTCCTACCTGGTTCTAAATTAGATGAGGAAGAATAAACATACGAAAGAAGGAAAGGAAATAACACTTCTTCTTTCTCTGAGTGGCTCTGTGCCTGGCCTTGAGTGTAGGAAAAAACAGAAGGGGGGGATAGAAATTCAATAATTTGATAAATACTTGTGGGACCAGCCAAATTTATTTACCTGAAATGAAAGCTGTACGGGGCCACAATTGAAAGAAGATTAAAACTGTAAATGTAACTCAGGATTAAAATTAAATTTTAAAACATGAATTTTACTAGATTTCTTAAAATATTTTAGGTTTCCTTATTAAAGCAAACAATCTGATTAAATCTGAACGCAAGCATGTTTAAGTATATCTATCTATATAAATTGCTGAATTACCATGGCTTGTTGTGGGTAGCATTTGTTAAAATACAATGACTTTGGAGAGTTTTAACTTTAATTAACTTCAGACTATTAAATATGAATTTTGGTGGAAAAGAACAGCTTTCCTCTCAGAATAAAAGAAGCAGCAAAGGCTTAATAGCTATAGAATGTTTAAGTAAAAATTTAGAGAGATTTTCTCTCCCTGACAATCAACAGAGAAGCAGAGTTCATAGTCCAGAGCCTATGGGAGATGAGAATGTGAGACACAGTTGATGCCAGAAAAAGGGATCAAGCAAAGCCATTACAGATTGAATAATTACTGAAGATGCTAGTCAGCAATGAAATACTTCACATACTTTCTCAGAAATCACTCAGGTGTCTCTATATCAAATCTTTTTTATGAGGTACAATGATAGTATTTTTCATATTTCTTGCTGGATAATAGCATAATGAAAGAAACATGATTGCAAATATTGAACATCTAGAATTATGATTTAGGCATCAATATAATTACATGGAAAATGGCTAGAATTCTAATATTATTTTAACATTAAATTTAGTTCTTTCAGACATGCCATTCTTTTTCAAAATGCAAACAAAAAATTCCCAAAATGCTAATGTCCCACAGTGTCAGTTAATAAAAGTCAAGGACAAATAAAACTTCAAGAACGAGAGTTACACTTGACAATTATGTAAGAATATCCAGGCTCAGAGTGTTTGAAAAGTTAAAAATACAAATTTGGCAAACAGTGTTAACAGGGAACATTCAGTGAAGTAGAATCAACAAATACTTCAAATGTAGTCTTCAGAGAAATATTAGGAATGTGAAACATTTGGAAAACTGAGAAATGATTTGTGGTAGTGATGGAGGGGGAAACAACAAAAATGTTGCAATGCCTTGGCAAATATATTACTCAGTTTATAAATAAAAACAATACACTAATTAATAAAAGCTGCCTAACATTCCAAAACATTGCTGCTCCATTAAAAAAAAACCCCTATGTATTTATACTTTTTAAAAAAAAGGATTAAAACACTGGAATTAAATAGGCCCTCTCATTCATTGTTGGTTAAAATGGTTTTCCAAAATACCTTCCTGATATGATTTCAGGCTTAATGTGGTATTTTACTATGGATCCACTTGTTAAAAACAGATACTTTATCTGTTAATTGTGATTCAGGTGGCTGTCTATTCTTTAAAATGATTGGGATTCCTGTGTTTGCACAGGTCTATCTGAATGCAGTACAGTGAAGATAGTGTATACTTTGGCCCATCCAGTGAGTTCTCCAATATCTCATTATTTTCTTTCAATTCCTTGAGACCATTGAAGAACAGCCAAAACAGACTGTATGGAAATGGGCTGTGGGTCAAATGACTATTGAAAGAACTACTTACACTGTATATTACTAACTTGTTCCTTGTAGTCATCCATATCAAACATTTGGGTAACTAGTAAGCTATGCTCACATGTTATGGATTGTAATGTTATGTGGGAATAATCTTGAGAGATGCGGGGAAGAGATGCTGCCTAGGGAATGATCAGATAAGAGAGGACATAGCCTCAGCTGAATAACCAGCAAAGAAAGAAACTCAGAAAGGAACTTAGCTTATCATGCTGTAAAAAAGAGGGGGAGACTTGTACTTTCAGACTTGGCAAGATTCTGTTAATGTAGCTTTACAGTAACATTGAATTAGCTCACCTTCTCGTGTTTTCTGTCTGGTCTACCTGGGAAGGTTGACATGGATAAGACAGATACACCAGTACGAAAATTGCATTGCTCAACCAAATACAATATTTGTACAATTCCTTGTGTTTGGACTGCTGCGTTCAATGAAAGTGAATGACTGAAAATAAATAGCAGCTTTATAGATCCATGTAATGGGATCCATGTAAAGGAGCTGAAGAATGCATACTTGAAACTTGAAAAAAGTTACTTACGATCCATCCTCAAAGTAAAGCCTGCTGTACCACCCTTGTGGTTGTGGGTTCTCATTTGGGGGACTTAGCAACCGGCTCACATTTATGACAAATTTAAGCATTCTGTGGTCATGGGTTGGCATTTTGCAAGATTTGTTGCCATTTTCTAGCAAAAAAACACCCATTGAATAAGCTGGTTTTAGACCCATGACCATGTGATTTGCTTAACCGTGTGATCTACTTAATGACTGTAGTGACTCACTTAACAGCCATAATAAAACAGCTGTAAAATCAAATCTGGTCATATGATTACTCAACTTACGACTATAATGTCTTATGACCAAAATCCCAGGGTCAGTTGTAGTTGTAAGTTGAGAACTACCTGTAGATATAGCAGCTATTGATTATGCCTGTGAAGTTTCTGCTAAGGAAGATTGAGAGCCAGTTGCGGATGATCGCAAGCAAACAAATTGATATTAGATTAGTTCATTATCAAGACAGGAGACAACTAGAAACTGCCACTCTTGTCCAAAAGAGTTTTTGGCTATTAGATTTTTTTTGGGGGGGGGGGGGAATCCAAAAATGGAATATCGATTTCTCTATAAGTATGGCCTAGCATTTAGAATTTTGTTTGCATTAGAATGATAGTGACATATGAGAGTGGAACAGAAACTAGCTCTAGGTTATTGCCCCCAAGATAGAATCAGAAGATGCCCACTAAACTTTATTTATAATCAGAGATCAAAAACAAAGATAAATACAAGTTAATAAAATGTTATTATGCTCTAGGACACGTGACGTGTCGCAACGTATCACAACTCTTTTTGCATTGCTGGCAATGGGGTGGGTGTGGCTTCGGTATGATGAAACCGGCCCGGGGGCCGGCAGTTTGACACCCCTGCCATAGGAGGAACTGAATCTACAAACCGAAACGATTGAATAATCTGAGAGTGCATTTTTCACAATAGCTATACACATGGCTATCCTGAGAATTACATAATAGTGTGTAACCAAAACGAGGAGGGCTGTATAAAACTCATTGGTTCCACCCAAATATTCCAATGGTAGAGAACTAATATACTGTGTTTTATAGCAAGTCCCTATAATATGCTGCGTTTTATAGCAAGACGTTAATTTATTGCTTTGGTTCCTCTGGATTCATGCAGATAAATCCATTTATTTTATTATGCAGTTTCAGAAGGATAGATATGGTAGGATAATTTCCTGGTACCCAGGTGAAATAATCCACCCAAATTTTGGTATTCTGTGGTGTCCTAGTCACTTTTTTTTGATATGTCATATTTTTAAATCTTTGCAGGAGAATCTGGTTACGGTATCCTGCTTGTATCTTAGAAAGATAAAGAACTCTTGATGTCTCTTCAAATTATTCAAATCTTTCACATTCCTCCCATATTTAGAGAAGACTATAGCAATCTTCCCTTTGCTTCAAGAGATATTCAGAAAGGGGATCAAATAATCTATTATTATAAGTGGGGTACCAAGGTTCTTCAAACTAACAGTTTCCCCCCCCCCCAATGAATCTGGTTAATAAGACTGTGAGGGTCTTATTAATTGTTTGATAAATAGATTGATAAATAGGATCCAATCTGGGTCAGTCACCGGGACAAGAGGTTTTGTCTTCCAAGCTTTCAGTCTTGTGCTGGTGCCCATCTTCAGGGAACTTCTCTCTATCAGAGTGTGTGTTGTTCTGTGTGTGGTATTTATAGTGCCTGTTGTAAGTGGTTTTTTAGATGTTGATTGGGGTGTGTTGATGGCTGGTTTTTTAGTTATTAGTTGCCGTTTCCTTGTGCTGCCCAGCCCTCCCCTTCTAAGTACTTGATAGGCTGGTAAATCAGCACTCCTGTTGGTTGATTGATTGATTGATAAATAAATAAGATTGATAAATAAATCTATACTGAATACAAGTGTGAGAAACTAGTAGGGAAGAAATGGTTTAGGGTTAAAGAGAGAAGGAACAAAGATCTAATTGCAAAATAAATATAAAAAAAGAATTGGTAGGAAGAGGAAGACCAAGAAAGCTGTTGGTGGATGATGAGATTCTCAGAAAAAGAGAGATCAGAAGTATAAAAATCAGAAGGCAATGTATGGATCAGTAGATATGGTAGAAACAAGGAGAATTTGCAAAGATAGGAAGCTATGAAGAAATGCACTGAATGGTCTGATGGTAAATTAGCTTTCCTTTCCTTTCCTCTTATCTCCTATTTTATTTTGTTCACTGCTACTTCTTTTTCTGCCCATGGTGCAGTAATGTTGCTTCCCCCCAAAGACAATAATATGATGACTCTGTCTGTATCCAAAAGTCAAAGGACTAGACACTAAAAGAGAAATAAGAATGAATACAAATCTTTGCAAACAAAGACAAGATAAAGAGATGTAGATAATAATGAACAAAATGAAAAAGATAAGAAATTTCTAGGGCAAAAACAAAGAGGATTCTCCTTGAAACTATAGTATTTAAAAGGAGGTAAAGTAAATGGAAGATTGACTGTATGTCTCTCCAAGCAAGTATTTCTTTGCCTCAGCAACTATAAGATGTGTAGACTTCAACTCCCATGCTTGTTGGGGAATTCTGGGAGTTGACACCCATCCATTTTAAAGTTGGCAAGATTGAAAAATATTGTTTTAGATCTATTAAAATACAGTTTGGCTCTAGAATGTTTGTCAGGCATAGGAATATTGTTATAAACTACTTTTCCACATCCAAAAAAGAACAGTGGGGAAACAATTTCTTTTTGAGATCAGACATTATACATATCATTCACTGGGTCGCTAAAGAGCTTCCAATATTATTATTATTATTATTATTATTATTATTATTATTATTATTATTATTATTATTATTATTATTATTATTATTATTATTATTATTAATAATAATAACCATTCTAATGCAGGGTCCAGAATGTCTTGGGTTAGCTTTCCCTTTGGGTGTGTTTCTCTTTCTTATATGTAGAGGAAGAGCTAACCCAAGTAGTACCTTTAGAAGTACTGCTTATGGCTTCCAAATCTCTACTGGGAGAGATCAGTCATTAAGGCTGCCAGGTCTGGATTGATAATATCTAGTTATCGGCTGTAGGGCAGCAGAGATTCACAGAAAATTGTTCTGCTGCCCTATAGTGGTCACCTGGCTGTCCAGATGTGGGAGCCTGAATGGCTGACCTATCCGAGGGAGTCACTCTGTGATGTATGTGCTTAGGAAAAAAAAAAAAGGAGAGAGAGACAAGAAAGATGTTTCTCTATACGTGTTTATTTTCTGTGTCTGTATTATATCCTGTAAAATGGCAAGTGATAAATTGGTGTCTCTGTTTGTCTTTGCATTTTTTACAAGGATGAGCTAGTTTTCTTTGGCTTCCAAGAGAGAACATGGATGGGTTTCTGTTGGACATAAAATAGCTGTATCTGCATGTGTGTGCATGTGTATGTGTGTGCCCTGCTCCCTCTCCCTCCCCCCCCAGTTAAGATCATGATTTGGGAGCAGAGTTCAGGACCCACTACTCTCCATGGAACCTTTCATAGTTTTAAACTAGCCCTGACAGCAAAGATGTGAAAGTTCAGCACCTCCTATTACAGGCATCTCTTTCCTTTTTTTCTTTAAAAATGCATGCACACAACTTTATGCATGAGTTGAGTACAGTTTGGTTTAAATGCACTGATTAATCAGCAACTCATCTAATTTGATCCCAGTACATCTCAGGAGGATCTTACCAATGCTGCAGCTATGAAGCCCTATAACTTGAGGGCAGGCCTGGCGTTAAGTCCTTCCTACCAGGCTTAGGCAAGGCCCCCCCTCTGCTTAGAGAGACCCAGCAGAATGATATTCCAGTTTTCCTTGACTTAAGAATGACTCAAGTTTATAATAAATAAACTCTTTGTCTACCTCGCAGTATAGTTAGTTTGACATCTGTTGCAAATACCTAAAGGTAGAAGGATAAGATCAAGTTTAATCTGTTCACGGAAGGTCTTACTTCCCCAGCTCACATAAAACTCCACCAGTCCCTTCTTCCACAACTAGGCAATCTGAGTATTTACTATCGAGGAGTAAAGCATGTGAGGACAGGGCTGTTTCCTTGGCTAGATAATGCAACTTCTCTTGCATTTTCATGATCATAATTTCATCTGAAGAGAAAGTTGCATCGTAGGCAATGGCTGCTACAGATTTACTGGGAAATTGCTCTACGGATCAGATATGCTCTATGTGGGGGGGGGGGTTGTGTGTGTTGACTCCTGGTGATTACCTGCAGATTTTTTGGGCAAGGTTTTTCAGAAGTGGTTTGCCCTTGCCTCCTTCCTAGGGCTGAGAGAGACAGTGACTGGACCAAGGATACCCAGTTACCTTCATGGCTAAGGCAGAAACAGAACTTACACTCTCTCAATTTCTGGTCTGGTACCTTAACCACTACATCAACCAAGCCTCTTTCTATGTCTATACTCCCTTCCAACTTTATTACTATTATTACTATTACTATTTCTATTACTATTACTACTACTATTACTACTACTACTACTACTGTTGTTGTTGTTGTTATTTTATTCATTAGATGTGAACCCCTGTCAACTGAACATTCAAATTGACTGGCGCTGATGGTTGACACGGGTTGCTGCCAGCATCCTAGGTATCAACCAGGTACCTCCTTAAAATGTAAGATGTTTCGAGTAGCGCAGTTTTTTGTAGCATTGCTGGAGTTATTGCAGGAAGCTGCAGTTTCTTGAAATATTTTGCAAAGTTTTGGGACATAGTTCCCAGTGCCCCAATGACAATGGGTATCACTGTTACACGTTTCATCCATAATCGTGCAGTTTTGATGGCCAGGTTGCGATATTTCATAATTTTTTCCAGTTCTTTTTCTTTGACTCTGGCATCTCCTGGTACAGCGATATCAATCAGCTGTACCCTTCGGTTCTCTACAACTGCAATATCTGGCGTGTTGTGTTCCAAATGGCAATCTGTCTGTATTCGAAAGACCCACAAGATCTTTACCCTTTCATTCTCAACAACTTTTTCCACCCTATGTTCCCATGACTTTTCGGACACAGGCAAGTCGTATTTTTTACACAATGCCCAGTGGATTAATTTAGCAAATTGATCATGTCTAGCTTTGTAATCAGTGTGTGCGATTTTGCTGCACTCACATATTCGACGTGAAACAGTTTCAACTTTGTCATTGCAAAGTCGGCAATTTGGATTGTCAGTGGATTTTTGTATCTTCGCTTTCACGGCATTAGTTTGTAGAGCTTGTTCTTGAGCAGCCAGTATTAAGCCTTCCGTTTCTTTCTTGATGGTTCCCATCTTAAGCCATGCCCATGTCAAGTTATTATCACATTTTCCTTCAATATTTTTCAAATTATTATTATTGATCATCACACAGTCAGCCAGATGTTCAGACTGGATTTGACATTTTTGTCTACCTATCGAGTCCTTACCAAGGACCTGGGATAGGCAGATGTGGATGTTTGATGGTATTATAGATATCGTCGCAGGATGGAAGAACTTCCTAGTAAGGCCGCCTTTTGCAATTGACTAATGGCGAATTTGTCAATGCCAATGGTGTTCAAGTGGTGCTCCAGTTGTTTTGGGATTGCACCCAAGGTGCCTATTACTATTGGTACTACCCTTGCTTGCCTTTGCCACAGTCTTTCTATTTCTATTTGTAGGTCTTTGTATTTTGTTATCTTGAGCAGCCAGTATTAAGTCTTCCGTTTCTTTCTTGATGGTTCCCATCTTAAGCCATGCCCATGTCAAGTTGTTATCACATTTTCCTTCAATGTTTTTCAAATTATTATTACTATTACTACTACTACTACTACTACTACTATTAATTATTATTATTATTATTATTATTATTATTATTATTATTATTATTATTATTATTATTATTATTTTGTTTTATTGTCTTTGAGGGATCCCAGAGTCCTTTTTTAAGAACTCCCAATTCAACATCCTTATTGCTTGTGATTGCCAAGAGCAGATGAAGCCATAACTTTGTTTAATACATTAAACCTTAATAGTTGCAGTCAATTGATTCCATATAGCCGAATCCAAAATATGCTGACTAGAGATTAAGGTCTACTGAAAACAGCACAAGTTAATTTGAGCTATTGTGGATTTCCACATTTTGTTAGCGCACACTGAACTTTTCCTCAGTAGAAATTACTACTCTTACAAAGATTACCACGTATCCAGGAGGATTATCAGAACCACCTGCTGAATCGTACAATTTTCATTCCAAAGTCAAATCTGTAGGCTGGAGAGCTTACATAGGGCGAGCCACCCCCGTTCTGAAGTAGGAATGAGAGGACATCAGATCCTTGCCAGAAAACCACATTCCCCTTCTGCAACATTGTCCTATTGCCTCCTTTGTACATCAGTTATCTTGCCTTTCACTATTCCTCTGTCTGAAGCATTTGAAAATATGTGTCGAAATTAATTTGCGAACGATGTCTGATAACCTAGTATTTTCCTCAAACTATATCTTGGAAGGGAAACCAAAGGGATGCAGCTAAGCAGAATAGCAGTGCCACATCTGGAACCAGAGGTGCAAGGCTGAAGGAAAACTCGCCACCTGCCTGCTCTATTCTTGGCTCTTTTCTAGCCACATTTCTATTATGGGAGTGCGAAACCTTCCTTCTAACTAGCAAGCCAAGCATTTCCTGGTACCCGGCAAGACAGCCTCGCCTCGATAGGTGGTCCTGGGGCCACAGTTTGGGTGGAGAGAGCTTTGGTCCGTCAGAGTGTTTGTATTGGCGCTGGTCACAAAACCTTTTTGCTTTTCTTCTGTAAAACGACTGAAGGAATTTGCATGCAGTAGGAAAATGTGTGCACGTGCTCTTGTGTATAAAAATACAAGTTGGATCAATAAATCAATCTGTTTCAATTTCACCCGCTGGGCATTCTTCCCTTACTGTCATCAAGCAGGAGCTGGTGCATTTTTATAATCCCATTCTAAAATAACAAGAATATACTCACAAGACTCCCCAGTCCCGCAATTATAAAAAATTCCCCATTATATTATTAAGGCTGAAAGGCTTCATAAGGATCTGACATCTGTTGTTGTTGTTAATTGCAAAGTCGTGTCCGACCCATCGCGACCCCATGGACAACATTCCTCCAGGCCTTCCTGTCCTCTACCATCTTCTGGAGTCCATTTAAGTTCACGCCTACTGCTTCAGTGACTCCATCCAGCCACCTCATTCTCTGCCGTCCCCTTCTTCTATTGCCCTCAATCTTTCCCAGCATTAGGCCCTTCTCCAGTGAGTCCTTCCTTCTCATTAGGTGGCCAAAGTATTTGAGTTTCAACTTCAGGATCTGGCCTTCTAAAGAGCAGTCGGGATTGATCTCCTCTAAGACTGACCGGTTTGAACGCCTTGCAGTCCAAGGGACTCGCAGGAGTCTTCTCCAGCACCATAGTTCAAAGGCCTCAATTCTTTGTCGCTCAGCCTTTCTTATGGTCCAACTTTCACATCCATACATTGATCTGACATCTACCCCTTCTCAAATAAATTTCCATGCATATTTTCAGATGATTCAGACAGTTTCCTCAACTAAATAGACCTATTACTTTTATTCTCTGTTTGAGCCACAGACCAGATACTTATTAGAAGATACAGGATTCTGGAATAGAGGGAACCCGAGTTCTATATTGTAATATAATGTTTCAGATTATTAATGTGGGACAATTTTTTATCTGTGAGGACAAAAACAAAGGAATGTTAATGTATTACTTTATACATTCTGAGACTCTAATAGAGAACGGGGAAGAAACTATTAAAAGATTATATGGCAGTCTTTCTCTTTAAAAAAAAAATCTGGCAGTTTTAAGAGCTGTGTATTACTTTGTCTGACATATTGAAAAAGCTGTAGAAGATAACTTAAATTCCTCTAATTGCCTTAGTGACAAATTGAGGGAAAGGTATTGGTAGATCTCCAAGTAGCTTCCAATCAATCAGCAAGGATTCTGACTCCTAAAGATTTAACACAGCCAACAAAAAGGTGCCTAGACTGATGATGAAATACCTGAAATAAACGCAACCGAACATGGGTAAAAGCTTATCCTCGAATCTACACAAATGCTGATAAGACCAGCAAAGTACTTCTCCGCATTTATTGTAGCTGTAGACTTCTGCCTAGCAGTTCTGTTCAGAGTTCTCTTGAGGTAATTTCAGACTGTAGTCTTGGGAGACCCATGTGTATGAGGTACTATAAAGCTGAGTGGTCTTGCTATGCTATTTGAGAAAGAACATTTAATGGTACAGGGCACCCACTTGTCCATTGTCATCCCAGGGCGAGCCAGGGACACAGTGGAAAGTTAAAGCAGTGTCTGGGCTTTGTCAGTCTGGATGGGGCAAAATAATTCACGTTAAATCCATCCAATAGAGGAAGTCCTTGATGTATAACAATTCATTTAGTGGCTGTTTAATGTTACAACGGCACTGAAAATGTGACTTATGACCGTTTTTCATAGTTAACGACCTTTGCAGCAACCTCATGATCATGTGATCAAAATTCAGATGCTTGGCAACTGGTTCATACTTATAACCGTGTGTCCCAAGGTCATGTGATCACCTTTTGCAACCTTCTGACAAGCAAAGTCGATGGGGAAGCCAGATTCACTTAACAACCGTATTGCTAATTTAACAGCTGCAGTGATTCACTTAACATCTGTGGCAAGAAAGGTCATTAAATGGAGCAAAACTCACTTAACAAATGTCTCACTTAACAACAGAAATTTTGGGCTCAATTGTGGTGAAAGTTGAGGACTACCTGTACTGAAATGCTGAATGTCACTAAACATTCAGGAATATCGACCCAAGCTAAGTAAACTCCAAAGGAGTTCTCACTCATACTAAAGGCAGTAGTTGATAATATGGGGGCCTTCCTGGACTCAGAACTATTGCTTAAAATGCAATGGAAGGCTATGACCAGAGAGACTTTGATAAGCTTCAGTGAGTGTGTCAATTGACCAGGATATTTTGATAACTTTGACCAAAAAGGGGACCCAATGGAGGAGGCTACTAGACTGATAGCAAACCCCACCTCTCCCCTGGCTCCCTGCTTCCTCACCTGCCCATCTCATCTCACTGCATTCTCATTGTTTATTGTATTGTTCCATTAGTTTGCTACTCTTATGTTTACACTTCTTTTCATTTCTCTATTGCTGTAAGCTGCCCAGAACAGCCCCCTGGCAAGACGGGCGGCAAATAAATTTAACAAATAAATAAACTATAAGTCATGCCCTCATTACCACACAGTTCAATAAGGAAATGCACTCTACACAAGGCAGCCTTTGGAAATAATTCAGAAGCTACGGTGGGTCAAAAATGCAGTGGTTAAGATTGTTGGCAGGGCAGCCCCACCAGTGAACCTATGTTAGGAAATTAAGGGATGTGAACAAAAAGCAGATCTTTTTGTTTACAGACATGGTCTGGAAACTCTTACAGTCGCTTCCCTCTTAGAATTTGGAAGACCATTAAAACAACCCTTTCCTACATGTATTCAATATGAGCCAAATTTTTGTGCCATGCATCTTGAGTGATGGTTTTCTCTAATGTTTTTAGTTTGTTGCTTTTTGCCTTTTCTAAATGCTGCGATGTGTTTATACTAACAATAATTAGAATTGTGTAGTCCATAGTGACTCTATAGATGCAAAAGCTGAACTTGGAAGAACCAGAACAGAAATGGCATCAATACATGTGAATTTCAATGTTGAAGATACCATGGGTAGGCAAGAAAACAAATAGATCATAGAGCAAATAAGCTGTAATGTTCACTCAAACTACTAATGACCAAGATCCAACTGCCATATTTTTGACATTTCAAGTGGAGGCCCAGTTCCCTTGAGAAGTCAACAATATTCAGATAAAATGGAGAAAAAAAATAGGAAGAGGATGGCCAGCAACAAGGTGAATGAATTCACTTACTAGTGGAAGGGACACATTATTGAAAGACCTAAAGGCCAAGTTGAAAATAGGTCATTCTGGAAGGAATCCATGTGATAGCTAAGAGTCAACACAAACCTGATGACAATTAATCACAATCAAATATTGTATTATTATTATTATTATTATTAGACTCATCTATGCTGCTCAGAATCTACAGTTTGTGGCATGGTACAAAAATTAAATAAAAAATGACCAATGGCTTTTCCCCAACTAAATTAGGCTGCAGACATCCAGATAGCTTGGAATTAAATAAGGATAAATATTAATGGGGGAACAGGGACTTCTGGCATAATGAAGCCATAATGACTTCTGGCACTTTTACTAGAGCTGGGAAAATGTACATAGGGATACTAGATCTGAAAACCACTAGATCAAAGGTCCCCAACCTTTTGGGCACCAGGGACCGGTTCCATGGAGAACGGTTTTTCCGAGGACCGGAGAGTGTGTGGGTTTGTGTGCTGCCTGCATCCCGCAGATGGGGCTTTGCTTGTTTGTGCAGACCGGTTGCTGGCATGCCACGGTCCAGTACCGGTCTATGGACCGGGGGTTGGGGACCCCTGCACTAGAAGAGGACTGCAAAGGGAAACAGAAAGTTCTTTGCTGCCATCTAGAGGTGGTCTGGATTTTTTTTTCAGCTCTCAATTGATTTGTATCTGTCTAAGGTTTTTGTATCTGTCTAAGTCTAATGACTTAGTTCAAAAACAGAAAAAAAGGGAGAAAGTGGGGTGTGTGTGTGAGAAGAAATGTACCTTTCGGGCTTTTGGTATAAGAAGGAATACATATACCTTTCCATCAGGAGAACAGTACGCATCCAACAGCTTGTAAGAGATGGTTGCACTCAAAGTTATTTACCCCCTTGTCTTCCACTTAATTAATTGGTGTATTTCCTTTTGTTGATTCTGTTAACCCAAAAAGCCTGGTTTGGGACAGCTGAGGTAGATATTGGAATAAATAAATTGGGGCTTGAGTTTTTGGGAATCAAGAGTTTGCACTACAGGACCAAAGGACAAATCAAAAAGAAAAAGAGTAAATTTGGGTAATGATATAGGATAATTAGGAGCAGCACTAAGTTTTAAAGTACCTTGCAGTTTTTGACAAAGAATTAGTGTGGACAGCAACCTCAATTCTTCGCATCCAAAAGGAACCTATAACTTGCTGAGTGGGCAGACTCAGTCCAAAGCCTGAAGGAATTTCGCTGTTTAGATAGTTGCTGAAACCAGCAGCTCAGTGGTTTACCACACAGAGTATCAGCTCAAGTCCCAACAGGCCCTGACAGAACCACAGGAGTCTGGTTTTAATCGCCTTTGAATTTAAAATTTTAAATCAGAATCACCTTCTTAGGTCATCGCAGTTGTGAATTGATAACCATAGCCAATTCTAGCTAAGATTACGGTAAATTTAAACAATAATATTGGTACCTTAAACCAAGTGGGTATGCTATTGTTGTCTGATATACCTTTATATTGGCTTTAATGCCCGTATCAGTGATTTTATTTTATGGGTCCAATAGTGAGATACCCCCTTTCTACCCAAACCATTTGCTATTTTAAAGTTATAACTGGACATTGTGCATATCTCCGAGACCGCCTTCTGCCTCCGATTACCTCTCATCGGCCGATATGCTCCCACAGAGAGGGTCTCCTCAGGGTGCCGTCAGCCAGACAGTGCCGGCTGGCGACCCCCAGGGGGAGGGCCTTCTCTGTTGGAGCTCCCACCCTTTGGAACGAGCTACCCCCAGAGATCCGGGTGATTCCGGATCTCCCCTCCTTCCGCCGCGCCCTCAAGACATGGCTATTTAAGTTAGCAGGACTGGCCTAAGGGTTATTTTAATTTGGTTCTAAAATAATTTAAAAAAAAATAAAATAAATTTCGAATTTTCGGTCTTAGAATAATATTTCATTTTAATTAACATGTTAAATTTGGTATTTTTGTATTTGTTTTTAAATGGTTGTAAGCCGCCCTGAGTCCGCAGGGAGAAGGGCGGGGTAGAAATATAATTAATAATAATAATAAAAAAATAATATTTATGTGCAAGAAAGAAAGAAAGAGAAATGGCATTGTTTCTACTAACAATGACTGCATATACACATCGTTGGGGCCTGCACATGCATTGTTTCAATTTCCTGAGAGTACGCAGAGGCTTAATATGGCTGTTCATTCATTTTCCAGTTAAGATTATGTACAATACACCTTTTGCTCAATGTTTATTGGAAATTGGGGTGCTGAAGAACTCTCTTCAAAAGCAGTTTTTTTTCTTTTCATTTTTAGGAATCACCACTGAAGTTCCAGTCCTACCTAAATCTCATACTAAACAGTTGGGATAGCAGCCCACAACACTGGTGAAAAAGCACCTCAAACATTCTTCTCATCAGTTCTGCTGAATTAGGCAGATCTAGCCCAGTCTTGCAACTCTCCCATGAAAGTCTAGCCATAACTTTTAAACTTTTTAAAATATACATTATTAATATGTACATGATTGCAAAATTTAGTCTCTTGTCTGGCCATTTGGAGACAACGGTTCCTTGAACTGACAGAGAGAGTATGCATAAGGAGGAATCTCAGGCAAGGAAGAACAGCAATGCTATGGCCTGCTGCCATTGGCAAGGCTGGGGCATGTTGAGGAATGTGGTATTGACCACAGCAGCATGAAGTAGTTCCTGAAATTAAAAATGCTGGTATGCATTTGTTAGGCTATCAGTGTTCATGTTCCCTGTGGTGGCATTGTGGAATGATTCCAATACAGAGAATATCTGTAACTCCAGGTGGAAATATAGAGTTCTTCGTGCTCTCTAAACTTGGTTAATTACCCAACTATGGTAACATAATTACTGCGGTAACAGTCTAAGATCACTAAGAACTCTACACTGTAGAATGAGGTGGCAATTCCTTCCACATTAAAGATCAATAAACTGTCTATTGTTTAAGGCTTTAAGCAATCTTCTACATCTTTTTTTTGGTCAACTCCGTTTAATCAGTTTTCTCCTCCTCTGAGCCAAGTATCATTTTTATTTCCATCTGAGGCTCTAATTTACTCAGATTCTTACCTTTCTTCATCCATCAATTTATAGCTTTAAAAAAGCAATTTGGGTCTTTAATTGCTATAAAGCTAGAGTTCATTACAACATATCACTAATTGGCATCACTGTTATTGTATCATTTAAACTAATTATGTTAATAATGTGCCACTGAAGTATGCAGACTGAAAACCGCCCTCTGTCTCTTGGTGCATTTGCTATTTGATGTTTTCTGATGAATGACTTGCCCATCCCAACCTCCCTTACTTACGATTCTTTAAAGAATATTTAATGATATATCCTATCCTTTCTCCAATTGGCTTTCTCAGATGGATTTCCATCAGAAATCTTACAGGGCCATAATAGCTTTGTTTCAGAAACAGATGATTCACGTTTCCACTTCCTTCAATGGCAATCCAAGCCATTCCACATGAGCCAGTAAAAGTCCAGCCAGCTTCAAATAATCTTGCTTGTAGACTAAGTAATAACATATATTTTCTTTGCAATAGTGTGCACTCAACTGCAGTGTTCCCTTATTTACATTGTACATAATTATTAGCAAATGAACACAACTAAGCATTTTTGATAGACACTGTTGACTAAGTTTAATGTCACATTATAGTGCCAGTGTTAGTTAAATTAGCTTGCCTCCTCTGATGTCATCCACATACATTAAAACCTGCTGGCTGAGGGACAATGAATGTTCTAATCCCATATAGCTGGAAGGGCCCAGCCAGAAGACTGTATTGCTTGCTTGCTTATTTTTTTTTATCATTCATTCATTCATTCATTCATTCATTCATTCATTCATTTGATTTATTTGCCACCCATCTCATTTTTAAAATGACTCTAGGTGGCTTGCAGCATTAAAAGCATTAAAATCATAAAAGATAACTATTTCTAAAACAATAAAAATGGAAATTATAATCAAAACTAGAATTATAGTTAAAATATGGGGAGGGAGGGAGCAGGATGTATAGAGAGGGGGGGAAGTGGGATTGCCTCTTAATTCATCAACCAACTCCAGTGTGATGCTCCCCTATTGGGGCTCCAAGTATTCTTCAAATTACTGTAAAGTGTTTTTGTTAATATCAAGTGAATATTTGTTCTACTTAGCCTATAAGTTGCAAAACAGCCAATGGAGTTGTAATGTAGTTAAGAATAGAGAAACAATTACTCAGAGTGAAATGTTCCTGTGGCGGAGGCATCTCTTAGCAATCTTTTTCCTGTCTTTTGAAAAGAACATCAATTTTGCTTCATGCAAGTCTGAGGGGAAAAAATACAGAGAAATCCATTCACGGTTTAATTTAAATATCTGTTTCAGCCCAGAAGGGATTTCAAAGGACAAGCAGTCCCAACCCTTCTCTCTCATTCCTACTATGGGCCATATTAATTAAACCCCACCCATTCCTTAAAGATCTTTATCAAGAGTAGATTTTACAATCCTCCTGGTTAGGAGAACATTTTATTTTCTCCTAATAAGTAGGTATGGGAAGAACACTAGCATCCCTAGTCAAATCATGTGGAAATAATCATTACAATTTGATGTATGAACAGTTTGGAATCTCAGCCCACTCTCTGAGACCTCCATACAATCACTTTATAGAACAGACCCTTAATCTGTCTTGAAAATCAATTCAATCAGTACAGAATTTAACTTTCAGCTGTTTCAGAAGTACAACAATGACATGCCAGAGTGCAATGATATGGAATAGCACAATACAAACCTATGGCAGGAGAGTGTATTGTTGACGATTCAGACCAATGCTAGGTAGTTGCATTCTCAGGACCAGAAAAAAATTTGCACCAAGTCAGTCAAATCAGAAAACAATACTATTTTTACAAATACAGGTCAGTTCTCAACTTACAACCACAATTGAAGCCAAAATTTCTGTTGCTAAGCAAGATAGTTGTTAAGTGAGCTTTGCTCCATTTTACGACCTTTCTTGCAAGCAGTTGGAAAGGGAATCACTGCAATTGTAAAGTCAGTAACACGGTTGTTAAGTGAAATCTGGCTTCCCCATTGACTTTGCTTGTCAGAAGGTCGCAAAAGGGAATCAACTGACACTGCAACCATCATAAATATGAGACAGTTGCCAAGCGTCTGAATGTTGATCACATGATCTTGTAGATGCTGCAATGGTTGTGTGAAAAAAGGGTCATAAGTCACTTTTTTCAGTGCCGTCGTGACTTCCAATGGTCACTAAATGAATTGTTGTAATTCGAGGACTACCTGTATTATATAAAGAGAAACATGGCCTTAATACCTGATTTTTGTAAATAAAGAAGAGGTAATGCAAATTGTAGAGTTGTGGCAATGATTTTTTTTTAATTCCTCATGGATTTTGGAATTAAACAGAACTACAAGTAGGTTTTAAACTTTCATGAGTTAATATTTACCTTTTGCAATTAACTAACTTCTTTTCACTGAATCAATCTGCTGAATGTAGTGTTTTTGTTTATATTATTTGAAATGCATTGTCTCATAACTGATCAGCCAAAAGATATTTTTTTGAAATAATCAATTCCTTTGTTGATTATTTTATTAATATCAGATAGGTAATTTCTTTAGTATTTTCCTTAAGTTTAAATATGAACAGAACATTTATTGTATTTTTGAGTTTTCTATAATTTTATTAATTTAGAAAGAGAAAATTGTACATGTAACTTTATTAAAATGTTATCTTTATATTTAAAATCCCAAATACTATAATGTCCCAAAGTGAAAATGTGAATGTGTCTTAGATTATGACATGTCTGATGTTTGCAAATTGCTGATTGTATTTCAAATTTGAACAAGTTGTTGATTTTTTGTTTTTTTAATATAAAATTGATTGGAGGTATAAATTGTTATTTAATTAATATGCAACTTATTCATATAACAACTGCCCAGACAGCATATTGCTACTAGTATAATTGATTTATAAAAGATTAATGATATTAAGAATTAAATTAAGCAAATTAAAAACTGGAGATGTAGCAGCTGTATTTGGGCTTTATCCATCCATTGACAGAATAGCTGCCACCTCTTAATTTTTTTTATCCTTTCCCATCCACATATCTGCAGAGTTGCAGTAGAGAGGAAGGGATGAGAAATCCCATCTACATGATTAGAAGTCTGCTGGTGACACATTGGATGTGGCCTAGTATGATTACATTTCTTTTAATATAATGTTTATTGAAGAAATTCTGAAGAAGAGAAAAATGATATGACTGTTAGAAAAGAAACAAGGAAATAAGGAAAAATAGTGAATCAGTAAGAAATAGAAAAAGAAAATATAAGAAGCTTCAAATCTTTTTGACAGCAGTTATAAATGCATTTACATTTTACCCTCTCTTTCGCTAAGATTACATCATAATTTCCTTCTTCCCATAAGTTACCCTTTCTAATCTTCAAACTCATAAATCACAAGCTCATTCTTCTTCTTTTTCTCTCAAAAAGTTCATGAAGGGTTTCCAGTCACCAGTAAGTATAGTTGTTGAACTAATTCTGCCATGTCTGCTAGTTCTATCATCTTCACCAGCCATTCCTCTGTTGTGGCTATTTCATATTCTTTCCATTTTTGAGCATATAATAGTCTTTCAGCAATAAACATATATAAAATTAATATTCCATGGCTATTTTATAGTTGACCATCATTGATCCCAGCAAGAATAAGGTCTGGTTTCAATCAAATATTGATCTTTAAAATTCTTTGTATCGTTGTATGTATTTGAACCCAGAAATTTCTGTCTTTTTTCTCTCTGTCTGATATACAGTAGCTTGCTCTGCTAGTGTTGGTGAGGGTGTAGTTTTCTCCTTGAAAGTTCCTTGATTTTTTTTAAAGTCCACCAAGTATGATAAAATGATCCTTTATGTTGTCCGTATTTCCAACATAAATTGGAAATATATATTCTAGACAACTTTTCTGGAGTCATAAAACATGACCTAAAGCAGGGGTAGTCAACCTTGGCTCTTTTATGACTCGTGGACTTCAATTCCCAGAATTCCTGAGCCAGCTTAGCTGGCTCAGGAATTCTGGGAGTTAAAGTCCACGAGTCATAAAAGAGCCAAGGTTGACTACCCCTGGCCTAAAGCATGGTACTTATAAAAATAATTACTATTCAGGGAAAATTAATTATAATTTTCAAATATTATCTAACAAGATATTATAACATAAGTGAACAGGAGATGTACAATTGCTACTGGAAAATATTAATTTCAAAATTATGAAAAATAGAGAGGGCTAGAGAGGCAAAATCAGAAAAATATTAGAAGAGAAATATAAAAAACAGAGCCATGTAAGCAAAAGAACTATATATAGAGGAAAAATAAAATAATATTTTAAAATATAAATAAATAATGAATGGATAAGTAAAGTAAGTAAAAAGTCAGCAGTGTGAGAAATATGCTGAAAAATATTACGGATTGATGTAGAATGACTGGATTCAGAAGTCACAAAATAAGCATAATACCGAAAGAGGAATTGTTTAAAGATTTCTGAGATCTTGATCAGGAATGCTAAAAACTTGAAGTACTAAGTAGCACACATTCTACACATGTATCAGGATCCAGCCCAACCTAAAAAAAAGGTTCATCTAAAGAAGCAATTTGGGATTCTCCAGAAAACTACATTCCATCAAAAGATCTGGAGGAAGATCTTATTGTCTAATCATTATCTGAAGAATTCAAAAGAACACTTTTGATCCCATATAATATTTGAAACAGTTTCTCCTCTAGAGACAAGATAAAAACTGAAATGATACACTTTAGAGTTAAGAGATACTGCAACTAAAGTCCTGCTCAATGTTGAAAAAGAATGAATTACACATTTATGATAGGGCAAATCCACATGAAGAGATATATTTGAATGTTTAGACAGATTAGCAAAGTCTTGTGGTATAAACTATGAAGGTAGGAAGACCATTAGTATAAATAATTCCAGGAACGTCTAAGAAAAAGCAAAATAAGAAAAAAACATAACACTGAAATAAGTATACAACAAAGATTTTCTTTCTCTCCTTTTCATGTTATGGACACTTGGAATAAATAAATAATGAATTCAGCCTTTTTCAGTTAACATATTCAAAACAAACAATAGTTTGAAGGAACTTTAGCCCTCTGTTGCAAATTTGCATACAGAGATGTTAAACTATACATCTTGATAATTTTTTTAAAAAAATCAAGAAAACTAAAATTAAATAACAATGGCATCCACAAATGAAGGTAAATATACGTATCCCGGGACAATGTAGCTGGATCCAATCCAAGTTGGTCTCCGGGACCAGAGCTGTAGTCTTCCGAGCTGTCAGATTCGTGCTGGAGCCCATCCTCAAGGAACTTCTTTCTCATCACCACATTCTAGTGAGAAAGAAGTTCCCCGAATATGGGCTATGGCATGAGTCCAAACGCAAAGAGATGTGGAAGAACATAAAGGGATAATATAGAAATATACGGTAATATAGAAAAATTAATAACACACAAAGATATATGCATATGTATATATGTGTATATATATGCAGGTCTTAGCGTATTTGGGTCTTTTCCCATGTAAGATTGAGAGTATCTTGGCGACGTTTCGACGAGGTCCCACTCGTCATCTTCAGGCTGGGGTCTTCGGCTTCATGCTTGTGCTTGCACGAAGCTGAAGACCCCAGCCTGAAGATTACTTGAAATGGGACCTCGTCAAAATGTCGCCAAGATACTCTCAATCTTACACGGGAAAAGACCTGAATACGCCAAGACCTGCATACCTGTACCCGTGAAAATCTATGAAAATGTATATATGTGTGTGTGTGTGTGTGTGTGTGATGTGTATGTATGTATTTCAAAGAAGATTATATCTTGAAAAGATATAATATTCATGATTATATCATGAAAAGAACATCAAATATAGGAAAAATGTTTCATTTCAGATATGGCAGTGAGAAATATAAGTTTTCTTTAACTTTCAAATTATATTTAGGGATGATGATCTTATTACAACAGAGAAAATGAATAACAATTATTAGCATCAGATACAGTGTGGAGATTTCCAATATGTTTGAAGAGACTGACAAAGAAAAAGCAATTTTCTGGGATACAGAATTCCAAGTTCCTCTGAGTTTTCTTATTTATATAAAAATAGCTACTTTGAAGAACAGAAACAGTTAGTTGTTTATATTATTCCTGGCGTACAAACTGAAGATTGCAAACAGAGCTTAAAGAATAGACAAGCCACAGGATTTTACTAAAATAACAAATCAAGGCATCATGAACTACAGCCAGGGTGACATGAAGAGAACTTCACTCATGCAATGGGATCTGTCAGTGCATTCCTTCTGGTGTAACCTCTGGACCTTCAAATCTGCTGGCCAACTTCTCCCAACCTTCTGAAACAGATTTCAAGAATGCTCTGTGTGTTTGTGTGTGTGTATGTGTGTGTGTTGGGGATAAATGATGTTCCATCAACATACAAATATAATCAGATAGAATTATAAATTATATTTAAAAAAGAGAAGAAATGAATAAATCCATAAAAGGCTTATCCAAGTACGTTACTTTTTTTACATAGAAACAATGAAATTTATTGATAATGAGTAGTACATTTCTTTGAAACAAACTTGAGATTATTAATATAAAGCATGTTTGTTTAAAACCACTACTAACGTATGCCTGTTTGTACCTACATTTACACGTGAACCTACAGAGGTGAATACTGTTAAATAAATTTTAACTATCCTAATGAAAATCTCTTGTGTAAAACTAAAATTTCATAAACTATTTAAAATTAAAATTTTACAAACCAAAATTAAAACAAAAGCATAGAAAGAGAAGGTACAAAAACAAAATCCGCCAGAGCTATATTATTAAACAGGAAGCTAGGAGCTAAAAGCACAGACCTTTTTAAAAGTCATTGCTTGGCATCAAAGCAATAGCAAGACATTCCCTGAAATGGGTTGCAACAAGCAAAAGAGTCTGTTTTGGCTCTCCTCATCTTAATGGCAGAGGAGAGCTGCTTAAGTTAAGAACCTGAGCCTGTGAAAAAACAATGCCTTCCATTTGTAGATGGTCTAGTTTGGACCTGGGACACTGTGACTGAATGTATCTCTCTAGTTTTATCTTTCTAGGCCTATGAAGCTTTTTAAAACATAGATCAGTATGATACCATTTGACCAGTGGGCCTTTCCAAGCTCTTTTTTCTTTTCTTTTTCTACATATGTGAACCTAGTTCTTTTAATTGGAGATGCCAAGTTTTGGATTCCGGACTTTCTGCCTTCAATGCAAATAATGCCTTATGGCAGGAAATTTAGCTGCAGCTAAAGTTGGATAAAGAAGCTAGTTTTGATTAAGAAATCGATCTTGTGTCAAAAAAAGTAGCTTACTCAACAAGGTAAACATAAAAGGCAAAATTAACGTCTGTATTAAGTTCAGGAAATCAGAAGTCAAGACGGGTCAAATGAATACAGGTATATTGCATGCTAACAGTCTCTACAAGAATCTAAACTATTAACAATCAAAGCTAAATTGGCAGTAGATAAGAGTCAATGGAAGTCAAGGTGGGCTGGACTTAGACCTCTTGGTGCAAAGAGACTCCAGACTGATGACGTGCTTGACCCTTCCCTTGGGTTCAGCCTGGTCATTGCTTATATTCTGTTGCAAATCATACAACAGTGCAACTCATCTGGAGATACCAAAAGGATTGGCTTCAAGTATTATCCTGAGCCAAGCAGAATGCAGTTTCCTCACTCCTATTCTTTTCATGCTGTCGTGGGATATTTTTCAACATAATATATGTTCCTTTCCCAATGTAGAAACACAACCCCCAAGATTTGCATTATACTAGTCTAGTTATGTTATTTGGATAGAAAATCCCACAAATGCATCTCCCTGACATTGCAAATGTACTGGTAATAAACTTCTTGTTCTTTCATGAGGTGGGTTTCTCACTCGCACTACTATAAGGAGCTCAACATCACACCAGTTAAGGAAACAATAGTTTCCTAAGACACTTTACAGTGGCCAGGTCATCATGTCACCTCACACTCTTACTCATGAATTGCAAGAGACTCCATTAATTAAATGAAGAAATGCCCAACAATTCAATGTAACCCTGATGCTGCATTCCACAATCTTTAGAATGAAAAATGCTCAGTGCCCAAATCTGAAGTGCAAGCACTTAAGATGGAAGTGAAGATCTCATCACAAACTATGCCGAGTTTTATCCATCCAGCTTAACTCCAAAACAAACATTTGCCCAATGTGAATGTAACAATGCTATGGTATTCATAACCACCTCAACATAATTAAGCAGCGTTCTTTAGAAGAATACTAACGGCAATAAAACTTAGCACTACTATAGCATTTTTGAATTGAAGGCATTTTGTCCCTAAGGGGTTCTACGTTTTGTTATACTGATCTTTGAAAAGCATGTGGCACACAATATCTTGTAATCTTTTACAATAATTCTATACAGTTCTCATTATCTCCATGCAGTAGGTTATGGTCCTGAAGTTAAATGCAAAGAGTGTGCTTAAAGCTACCTAATGAGTTACTGACAGGCAGAATTCAAACCAAGAATTTCCTGATACATCACACAGTTTCTTTGTGATTGCATCACACCATCCTGAAGTGCTTTCATCCAGACACGTAGTTCCTAGTAGTATCATTTAAAAGACATTATGCAGCTGTTCGGGTTTTTTTTTTCTCCTAAACAGGAGAGAAGGTAGAAGAAATGGCAAAAAAAAAAGAAGTGAAAATGACATAGGGATGTCATGTGTTTGATTTGGGGGGGGGGGCTCCTTCTCTTTTAATGAATGAAAGACTGCAATTCTGTAATAAAGGACTTATCTAGAAACCCTCAGCTCTGCAGCTTGTCCTCCCATCATACCATTAAGAGGATGGATGTTTTACAACGCCCTTGAAAATGGAAAGATGAGGAGGACAGGAGCAGTTGATGATATAAACATTCCTAATCTCGACTCTATAAATGCAGTGAAGCCATCCTGCATTAAAATCACCCATAGTTAGAAGACTTCCATTGAAATTAGTAGGGTGTTTTAGTCAAAACCAAAATAAGTATGCGGCTAAAGTTGTTGCCTTTAAATACTCACAAAGACAATTCAATACAATCTGGGATTGAGAAAAATGCAGTTAAAAATGGCATGTTAAGAAAAATAATCCACATTTGGTGGGCATGAGTCTATGTTAAAATATTGTTCCTCATCACCCCTCATCTCTATTTTCCATTAATGGAGGAAATATTTCTTTTTTCTCTGAAAAGGAGACTTGCCCTCACCCTCATCTTAAATTCCTAGAGGAAAAGACAGTTGTAGAGAAGGAAGTGTGGGAAAACACTTTGCTTCTAATGGCCTTCTATGGTCATTATTTTGTTTTGTTTTTGGTAATGAACTTCTAAGTTAAAGGGGGGCAGGAATGCTGGTGAAGACAGTAACGTTTTGTTCCTAACTATATAGCGATAGACGGGGAAAGGCGTAAGGGGATTCAGTTAACAAACACACACACATACTTGTCTTGTCAACAGATGGCTTCTGTGAAACAACACACAGCCCCACAAATATTATTACAGACCAAATGTCTCTGCTGACCCAATACATACAACTACTCACTCCTTCAAATACCATCTAATCAAAATACCCCTGGGGGGGGAGGTTGGTGGCTATTATTTTCCTGTCCACAATGCCCCTTTTCATTGTGCCGGTCAATTTCTAAATCACTATGCTGCATGATCTAGCTTTTCTTTCCATGTTGCTGAAACTTTTTATTTGTTTTACTGTTCATTAGAACTTAATGTTCTAATCATTTGTTCAACTGTGCCATTCCAAAGTCTACCTTATAATGAAAGCCAATAAAAGAAGCAATGTGAAGAAGTGATACTAACAATTTAAGCAGAGTGTGGAGTCCAAGATGAAATTGTTAATTAAAGGTGTGGATGATGAAGTAAATACCGTACACCCTTTCTTACCAAACATCAATTTTGTTCCCCCTTGTAAGTTCCGTTATTTTCCATGCATGGAAATACAACGTTTTCTGACTCTTGATGGGACATATCAAGCAATAAAATGCAACAATGCAAGCCACATTGTTAGTCACTCCAAAGCAAATTGTACAGCTTCCAGGATGCCCAGTTCACTAATGGCACTTTCATTCTATTGGCATTTCCATCACCCAAGCCTTCTGGAATGTATCCAGAAATGCCCTTGCTATTTTCTTACCTACTTTGGGTATTTGGCTAGCTGGGCCTAACAGATTCAGTTGCAAACATTGGAAGTAGGACAACTGGGCAGAATTAGCTGGGCCAAGGTGATGGGATGCATCCTGAGAAAGATACTTGGCTCCTGTCTCCCTTAACACTTCAGTAAGGAAAAAAAAAAGGGAAATTGTCAAAAACAAAACAGAGGGAAAAATAATGCATACTCTTGTTTTGTCTCAGTGGCTCCTGGCTGCTCCCAACATCTGGATGTCAAACACCTTAACCAACTAGAACTCAAGGGTGTCCTTCTCCCCTTCCTAACATTGTTTCTAAATTGTGTATTTTAAATGGATTGCGTTGCCATAAGGTATGAAAAACAGAAAGCAGCTACAGATTCTCTTCCCATAGAGGGATTAAAGGGGGCGAGCTAAGAAGTACACCATGGAACATACTCCCCTTATAAGTAGGATAGCCGCTCCATTTCTTGCATCCAAGAAGACTTTGGGACAATTTTATTTTAGCAGGTCTTGAGGTCTTAGTGTGATAGTAAGTCACATTATACTTTTTTTAAAAAAAATAGGTTCGTTTGTTATTATGCTGAATATTGTGGTGGTTTATAGTAATTATTGAGCTATTTTACTTTACTTTACTTTTACTTTATTTTGATTTATATCCCGCCCTTCTCCCAACGGGACTCAGGGCGGCTCACAACATATTTGGTTGTTGATGTGTTCATGAACTCTGCCCAGAGTCATTTAGACAGGGGAAGTTTACCATTAAATAAATAAATAAATAAATAATTTTCTCCTACATAAACAATTGGAGTTGTTTGCAATGGCAAACCACTAGTTACAATATAATTTGATCAACAGGTGGCTTAGTCTACGTTAAAAGTGGGTCAATGCCTTCGTTTCCTAAACCTCTAATAGACAACCTTTCCTTGTGAATCCTCTTAATATCCTTCTGGGAATGGGAAGACTTTAGGAACAGGCTAATGTCAATTTTAATTACAGTTGTGGCTAATTATCAGTCATTCTTCTGATGCAGTAAGTGAGGAAGATCCAAACTGATATAGGAACTGCCAGACCAGTGCACCAATGGAAAAAGAGAAAGACAGGATGGAGTGTAAAGGCAATCTATAAATATGAAACATGATGTAGAATAAAATGGGCTGCTTGCACACTAAACCCATGTATGTATGTATGTATGTATGTATGTATTTATCCTTGATCCCATTCTTCATATTTCTAATAAATACAAAGGTTCTCTTCTTCTTCTTCTTCTTCTTCTTCTTCTTCTTCTTCTTCTTCTTCTTCTTCTTCTTCTTCTTCTTCTTCTTCTTCTTCTTCTTCTTCTTCTTCTTCTTCTTCTTCTTCTTCTTCTTCTTCTTCTTCTTCTTCTTCTTCTTCTTCTT